>NC_056749.1:395427341-395727341 GCF_019279795.1 Protopterus annectens
TCCAGCAACCCCACCAGCCTCTCTTACTGTTCTTTTTTTTCTTTCTCATTTTTTCTATTTCTACTGCCATCACCTCCTGGTCCTCCAAACTCCCTATCTGCTTCCCCACTCCCACAGACTTGCTCTCACCCCAAAAACTAGCTTTGCTCTTTTGGCTCTACCTCCTCTCACACTCACCTTCACACTCTCCCCTCCTGTACTTGGCAACAGCCATTTCAGCTTTCTCTGCTGAATAATGCATTGATTCTCATTTCTCTTGCTTCTTGCTGTATCCTGGCTCAACCCGCTCCATTTGCCCTTGCTCAGCTTGGGCTTACTCTGCTCCCCTACCCTACCCCCATTCCAACCATCCTTGCATCACTTTCCTTTATACCTAGCTTCTGCACCCACACCTCTGATAACTCTCACTTCCTGCTTAGTCTGTCCTATCAGACTCTTCCCCCTTCCACCAACACCCCTCATACTCCAACACATCTACTTCTCTCCATCCCTCCTATACTAACTACCTTAACCTATTCACTATCCTTGCCATCCACCACCTCTCCCTGCCCTAAACACCTGCTATATAACTTGCAATCTTAGTCTCCTCCTCCCCACCCCTCTGACCTATAAGTATACACCCTCTCTCTCTTTCCACCTCTATAAAGCAATTCCTTCCTGTCTCACTTAACAGCACACCCACTACTATGCTTTATACGTCTTCCCCCTTGCTACTGCTAACCCTCATCATTTCCTCCCTTTTGCTACTGACCTGTAACTTAACCTCTCTCCACACCCATCTATTTCTGCTTGCTAGCTCTCCTACTTCCTGTTACTACTGCACTCTCTCCAACACACATCACTCCTTTCCTATAGCACCCTCACTTTTTTCCTTTCCTGACCTCAGTCTTCCCAAAATCAAAGTTCCTCCCACAAATCACCCACCCATCAGAAAGAAACAAAAATGCATCACCCCCCACAGAGTTTTATCTTTTCTCCCTCACTCACTCAACACTGTCCTACTCTCCGGTAACATTCACCCCAACTCCGGCCCACCTAGTGCACCAACTCCCCCTTCCACTACTCTACAAACTCCCCTGAAAACTCCTAACTCTCCTCCCAAATATCTCTCTTTCTACTCTATTAACATTCTCAGTATCCTTAACAAGATAACAGAATTTCACTCCTGGATAGCTCAATACTCCCCTAACATAGTTACTCTCACAGAGACCTCGCTAAAGCCTCACAACACAGACAAATGATTCCTTCCTCCAGGGTACAGCATTCTACACCTAGATAGACTCCATAAGAAGGAGATGATGTAGCTATTCTTTATTCTAACCTCCTAACCCTAACCCCACCACCAAATCCCTCCCTACTTCCACCCAGCTGAGCTCCTAATAGCCAATTTTAAACCCAACAATCCCAAAACCATATCAATAGTTACCATATACATACCTCCAGGTGATAATATACCCCTGTTAGAACAGATTCTCAACTGGTTATCTGACCATATCCCCAATTAAACCATTATATTGGGTGATGTTAATATCGGTTGGCTTACCCTTACCACTAACACCCCCACCACCAATATTAACCTTTTCGGTTTCACCCAACTCATCTCCTCTCCCACATTCCACAATAAATCCACCAGTTCCAGTTCCATCATTGACTGGATTCTTGTAAACAATCCCAGCCTCTATCATCAAACTGAAACTCTACCCGACTCCATCAGAGACCACTGCCCAATACCTACCCTCCAACTCTCCCTCCACTTTCCCAAACCCCACAAATTTAAAGAATGTCGGAAACTGTCTACTTTCAACCCTGATACATTCAATAACTCTCTCTCTGAAACAGACTGGTCCACCCTCTTAACTTTACCCCTTGACGACGCTGATTCATATTTTAACACCACCTATCTCAACATACTCAACTCCCTTGCCTCTCCATATACTGTTAGAGTCAAATCCCACAACTCCCCCTGTCTCACATACTCAGCTCGTACACTTATTCAAAAAAGAGACTCTGCCTGGAAACGCTGGACCAAGACTAAATCACCCTCCCACTACCAGACCTATAAGGAACTCTGTAACCTCACTAAAAAAGCACATTAATCATGATAAAAAGACTTTCTACCACCAATCCCAGACCACTCAATACAGTAACCCTAAAAAGTTTGGGAACACTATCAACCAAATCCTCCACCCTGGTAATCCATCCACACCCAACCCCTGCCCCAACAACATACTTCTCAAAACTGCAAGCATCTTCAACCCCTATTTTATTGACACCATAAGTAAACTTATGGAGACTTCTCTCCCCCCATTCCTCACCACCTCCATCTCCCCCTCATGATACCCCCCTCTCTAAAACCAATCTCTACAAGCTATATTAAAAAACTCCTCCTAAAGCTCAAAACGTCCCCCCCATCAGCAGATAACCTCCCATCTCTCTTCCTAAAACACACTGCTACATCTATAGCATACCCAATTTCCATCCTAATTAACAATTCCATCACCAAACCAACTGTTCCAACTCTTAGGAAAATATTCTATAATGATCCATATGCAAAGGCGGCATTTCCTCAAAACTCTCTAACTTTCAACCAACAACAATACTTTCTCCCCTCTCCAAAATTCTAGAACACTGTATACACAAACAAACCATGGCCCACCTCTTAGAAGGTAACCCGATAACCCCTACCCAGCATGGATTTTGCCCTCACCACAGCACCTCCACTGTTCTCATCTCCTTTGCCAACACCATCTCTCTAGCCAGAGATAACAGTAAGCTCGTATCCTGCCTATTCTTAGATCTGTCCAAAGCCTTTGACACTGTCTCCCACCCTATCCTCCTCTCAAAACTATCTCAACTTTACCTTTCCACCACAACTATATCCTGGTTTAGTAGCTACCTCTCAGACCAGCACCAATCTGACAAATAGCTATCTGCTCTCTCTCCTTTTCTCCCCATCAAAACAGGTGCCCCACAAGGCTCCATCCTTGGACCCCTCCTCTTTAACATCTTTACCAATGAACTCCACATATCCTGTCCCCAGTCATCTCTCATACAGTATGTCGACAACTCTATCATTATATCCATAGCTGATAATCCAACTGACCTTCTAACCTTCACACAAACATCATTCAACCTCACAGAAACCTGGATAACTAGACCATCAGCTCATACTCAACCCCAAAAATAAAACAAAACTCCTGCTTTTTCTCCCAAAATCACTCTACCCACTTAAATCTTCTTTCACCATCTCTTCTCTCAACAACATAGTGATAGCTCCAGAAAACCAAACTAAGCTCCTTGGAGTAATTATAGACGACCAGCTGAAATTCAACCTTCACATTCATCACTGCATTAACAAAACCCATCAAAAGCTTGGCCTCCTTTACAGAAACAAAAAATTCCTCACCCCAGAATCTAGAATAACACTAGCCAATGCCTACCTCCTTCTAAACCTCTTCTACAGCTCACAAATCTTTACCAACCTCCAGTCTACTCTACTTTCCAAACTTGAATCCACCTATAACAAAGTGGCCAGATTTGCCACCAATTTTCCAGCCAAAACACACCACTGTCTGGCCCTCAAGTCACTTAACTGGCTCCTCCTAATCCACTCCATTATCAATAAACCCTCCTCCTGCCCAAGTATTTCCTCTCTAGTCTCACTATATACCCCCACCCGACTGCTTAGGAGCTCTGACCAATGCCTGCTGCAAATTCACAAACTGAGCAACTTCCTATGCCCAGGGTACAGGGTTTGATTCCTTCTGGATTCAACTGCCTATTGTGTGACACTGAGCAAGTCACTTAACCAAACACTGCTCTTGGATCACCCCTCAAAAGGGGAATTTCTCCAACAAAATTACTGGTCAACAGATAGATTAAATAAATAAATTAAAACATTTATGGCAATCAGGTACAGGGTGTGGTATAAAAAAGTTCCCCAGTATTAAGATATTGCATCTGGAAAGTTCACTGACTAAGAAAGAAAATCTCTGAATTTTCTGTGCTAAAAGTTTTTCACACCTAGCTTGAATGAAATGTTTGAATGTGAATTCCTAGTTAGTTAAATACAGAATATCTTATGCACACATCCATTTTTTTTATGTATTACCAAAAAGTGAAAACTTTTATTTTTGTATAAGAGCTTTTTCATACCATAGTTTGTGTGAAATATATGGATTCAGATATTTATGTAAAAGACTGTGTGCTTTCTTCCCATTTTTGTTTTCATGTATTAGCAATACAAATGTTAAAATACTGTGCTGTTTTTCTTTAAAGTTTAGTTACTTAATTGACTTTAATATTTAATTAATCAAAATGTACTTATGCCATTTCTGAATGCAGTTATAATTCTTTGCCTGAAGATGTCAGTTTTTGCTGGTGAAACTGGTAGCCTACTTCATGTTGTTGTTGTTGTTGTTGTTGTGTCTTTTGGCTTATCCCGGTTAGGGGTCGCCACAGCGGAACTCCGGTCCGCTAATGTTTGGTAGTGGATTTTTACGTGCCGAGTTACTAGCCCTGACGGACAACCTTCAATGAAGGCATGCCCATTCACGCATGCCTCCACACAGAAGACGCTCTAGCTGAGAATCTAACGCAACAACGTCTTGCTATGAGGCGGCAATGCTACTGCAGCACCACTACTTCATGTCTATTATTAAAATTCATTGGTAAAGTTTGGTTTATTATTTTACTAGAGTGCCATCATTTTGTGACAACAATGACTACATGTCTTTACCTGCAGCAACTTCTGTATATGCAGTTCTACTGTACAGGTGGATAATGAGATCGCATAATATGTTCTCGTCCAACTAATTTGCTAGTGTAAGATATCAGCAGTCTCCAAGATTTTCTTACTTTTTTTTTAATGGGCATTTGCAGCATAAATACATCTGAGATAGGAGTGAGTCCTGAAGTCCTTCATGTCTATAAATCAAGTCAAGTAAATCAGCTGCATAGAAAACTGCCACAGTGCTGCTACAAATGCTTATCAGACACACTGGAGACACTGCTTGCTCCAGCAATGTGACTGTCATTGCAGTGTGGCTGATGGATTTGTTCTAAATTTATCCCAATCTGTTCTCTTTTTCTGTGGATAAGATTCTCAGAAGGCTTTTGCATCATTGGGTCATAGCACAGCCCTAATATCCTACTAGTACACTGTTGTATTTTTCTGTTCACCTATGTCACTATTAGCTGCCATAGACTGAAGGAAAAGGAATAGTAGGAACTCAATGAAGACAGGTTATACTGAGTTTAGGGCAACCTGTATACTTAATGGTGGAGTCAGATGAATTCAGTCTTGCTCACTCTCTCTCTCTCTCTTGATATATATATATATATATATATATATATATATATATATATATATATAAAATATGACCCATTATCAAGGAAATGTAGGTTTCCCTCTTTAACAGTAGTGCACATGTTCCTTAAGGAAGAACAAATTAACAAAAAGGGAAAACTAGCTGTACAGGAACAATTGCTGTAGTTATTGGTATACGAATTACTAAACTGGGCTGTTGTCACAACTTCTTATATAAGATCTGTGTCAAAAGTCACTTTGCATTCTTATTAAAAATAATAAAAAAAGGATTTAAGCTGGAATTGTTTGTTTAAACCACAGTTTATTAAGTTAAAACAAGAGGTATGTACTTTCACCTTGTCAGAGTTTCATCATATCCAAGTTATACATAGTAACAAATAATGTATCCTTTTTTATTTTCCATATAAATAGCCATGTAAATTACAATGAAGGCTTTACTCCAAGATCACTTAAACAGATCCCATTCAATGACAGTGATTGGAACAATGGTGCATTCAAAATTTGCATTTTTATTGTGATTGGTGCTGTTAACTCCTTATCTAAGTAAGTGCAAAGATACTGTGATCCATGTGCTAGGTATAATGTCAAACAGCAATCTAGGCAACTAGTCCTGCATTTTTGTTACATTACTATAGTATAATGAAACAGATGGCAGTCAGACTATGTGTAAAATGCTGTGATGGGAAAGGAGAGGAGACTGATATTTAACAGAATTCAAAAACAGATGTCTACTGCTAAGGGCAAAGGTGCAATTAGGATTTAGCAGCTATGTGTGGGTCTAAGAAGTCTCAAAGAGCCAGGACAGCAACATTCCTCCAGGATTAGCATTGACTATGTTAGTGTTTTTATAACACACGCACACACACACACACACACACACACACACACACACACACACACACACACACACACACACACACACACACACACACACACACACACACACATGCACCCCTCCATGAAACAGTCATCCTGTTTGTATTATTGCTCAGTGTGATATACTCCCAGTTACAGATTATACAGATTACAATTTCTCAGTCAGAAGATGATTATAGAATATTATAATTTCTCTCTCTTCCTTAGCACCGATGAAAGCCCTCATCTGTGAAACCTATTACTTTGTATGGCATCATAGCATTTACACGGGTCTATATTAGAACATCGAAGTTTCACAATTTCGAATGTTCTAATATCGACCCCCATTCAGCGAACGCTGAAAAGCAAAGCTGCAGAACACCGAATTTCTTCCTAGGGAAGGAATTTAGTTGGCCACTCCTGTGGCTTCGCTATGTTCAGCACTGTGGTGGAAAGTTACGGGTCGGGATCAGGTAAGTGTGCGATTGTGAGATGAGTTAGGGTTAGGGCGCGGGTGAGTGTGTGATAGTGACGGACCTTAGGGTTAGGGTTTGGGTTAAGGTAAGTGAAGAGCTAGTGGTGTGTGTATAGTTTAGTGTAGGGTTAGATGTAGGATTTTAGGTGTATGTGTGTGGATTGCTGTTTGTTTGGTGTGTTTGTGTTGTGCGTATGTGTGTCGGAACAGCAAATTTTTTCCCTGGGAAAAAAAATCGCTGTTATGCATGTTCGATATTGTCAGCGTTCGCTGAATAGGGGTCAATATTAGAACATTTGACGTTTTAAAAAGTGGATGTTCTAATATAGACCCCATTTATACTATGCATTCTGAATAATCACCTATAATTAGAAATATAACTCAATATAAGGATAGTACTTAGAAAATGTATAAATCAATGCATTATGGACTATTTTTTAATGATGGCTCTTAAATAAGGAAAATCTGCATCAGTTTCTTAAGTTGGAATCCAGGAGATTGTATATGCCATCATAAATAAGGCATATATAAACTTTGAGGAAAATTTGTTTTCAGTATAAAAACACTTTTGTGTCTGCTTTCACCACATACTTTATTAGTTTTCTTTTACAATGTAATGACATTTAAAAGCTGTTTGATGTTTTAATGTCAGCTTTTTCTCAATTTGCCTACATACAACACATCTGACTCCATTTGGCCTGGGTGGTTGCCTGCAGCTGACAATACAGTTCTCAGCTTTAGCTAACACAGCTTGTAGCTGTGAACCTCATATACAGCAAACTGTCATTATGCACCAGCTGGTGGCATGAAACACATACGGCACGTGGTAGGGTAGAAGGTAATGTATGCACACTCAAGAAAAGTATACAGAAGTAGCTTCCCAAGCCTTCTTCATGATATCACCAAGCATCAGAGTGACCTTAATGATAAATAGTAACTAAGCACACTTTGAATTAGGCACTTTAAAACCACAGAAAATACCATCTTTGGTAAAATGAAAATATGTGACAATTCTACAAAGCTTTCCTTCAAATTCCCTGTCACAATGTCAGGATAACAGTTAGGAATAATGGTAATATTGGGTTATATTGCTTCTTTCTAACCCTTTCCATGATGTATGTTGCCCCCTGATTCCCACAGGAGACATAACCAGGAAGGTAATAGAGATGACATTATTTAGCCATAACAGTGTGCAGAGTAGCTGCAAAGAGCTAACACAGTTTTTTAATGAACCCAAAAGAAGAAAATATGACAAAGCCGGTGCATTTGTTTCATCTTCTCAAGAATCTATATTGGTATCTTACCTAGAATGCATTCATTTAATGCTGGGCTCCTCACTGGGGCATGTAGTCCCTTTGGTGGAATTCAGAGTTTTTTTCCTTTGTTTTGTTTGGGGGGCATTTTAATTAAAAAGAACTGTATGGGGGCAATAATATACGAACATGGGAATGTTTATCACACAGATCATGTATAACATTGACATGATGCCACCTGTTTAATGCTGATGTCCATGCTGTCCTAATAATATATAAAGTGGGTAGCAGATCACAGAACAAATAAATACATTCATCCAAACAGCAAAACAAGCAAGGCTGATCATGGTTACACGAAGTTAGCAGTACAACTCATTACAGCAAGCATGTATACATTGTGCGACAAGATTAAGTATGTAGAGATGTTTCTTACTGTTTTTAAGGGTAAAGCAAGTAAGAAAGACATTCACTGAGTCAAGCTTAGCATGCCAAGCAGTTCACAGATCACCCAGTATTTCAGACAAAAATGGTATGAGGTCATGCTTGTAGCAACAGCAAATAGACCAGTTTAAAAATTAGCAAGAGCAATAAAAAAGTCCTAAAATCTAAATGCATTTGGCGGCAGAAGATTACAGAGAAACAGGTATGGACAAGATCTTCATTAATTTGATATTTTTTACAAAAAAAAAGGTAGTGGACCAGTAAAATAACAGTATCTGAGCATGAAAAGGTCATGTTATTATTACAAATGCATAGAGCAGAAGCTAAAATGATCAGTCATTTGGCATTTCTGGTGTTTTGTTTGCTTACTTTATACTATTGTTTGAGCTCTTTGTGCTACCAAACATCTCCATAGGTTGACATGTTAGTAACACTGATGTGTTGCTGTCCTCCATGTGTTATTTTAGTCAGGTACTGTTGGTACAGGGGGTTAAGGTAGCACATTGTTTGATTTCCTCCACCGTTCTTTGCCTATCATGTGGCCTTGAACAAGTCTCTTAACCAGACAGTGCTTGGGAGCAATTGAGAATTTGGGCTGGCTTTCTCAGTGGTCCCCTGGATTGCAAAGCAATGAAAAACAAGCTTAAAAACCTTTTCTTTCTTTTAATCTTATGGCATTTTTATTGGATTGTTAAAACTAAATGTAAGCTAGCAAGTGATTTGACCAACATGACAGAGGTGACAGTCATCAGCTGAATGGGGATCACAGGCTATGGCATAAATATTATAAACAGAATTACTTTGCTTTTATATCAGGTCAAGTTTTTTCAATAACTTACAGCTATTTAAGAACATTTTTGTTGTGATTTTTGAAAAAAGAAATAGACTAGTCCCCTTTAAAGCTCAGTAGCTCACATCCACTTTCAGAGTTTTCCTCTGAAATAGTGAATAGCCAATATCACAATGCTGAAGATTACAGCAGTACTCTTTTTCCTACTTGAAAACATGATTTTTAGAAGCTTTGCCATATTTTCCTGTCCAAGAGCATGTTATTCTTAGAATTTTGGCACTATGTATATATTCAACAGTATGCAACACAGCTTTAAGTGCTATAAATTAATTTGCTAAGTTTTATCTTCAGCCTACCTCGCCATCATACTTTAAAGTGATTTGCAGATGAAAATAATCTTACCTGAACACCAGTGTATGCGATGCACAAACTGCTGATCTAGCATTTCACCCCATCCACTAACATTTCTGTGTTTTAGTATTAAAAAAAAATTAATTGGCATTTTCCATACACTGATGCTACAGATTATAAACAATGAACTTTAACCTCCATGGCATCACATCAGTATAGGGAATACATCTTGTGCTTCCAGTCTTTAATCACCACAGCATTATTACATCATTCCAACATTATTGCACATGCGTGACGACACAAACATCATAGTCTATGGATGCACTTCAAGCTAGCCCTAAACTAAGTATTATCAGTCGGTAAAATACTTTAAAGGATGCAACTCCACAGATGCAGCAAAGTCAGTAAGAATGTCAAGGAATCACTTTAAAGGAAAACCTGAGAGTGTTAAAATGAAAAGGTTATAAACGAAAGTTCAGAATCAAGTTACAAAAAGATGTCAGCATCAGGATGGGATGATTTTCAAAGCATGACCTTCATATTTAATGTTGCTGCAGTGCTATCACAACGTAGAAGTGTAACTTGAGGTGGTTTCCTCGTCACAGTAAGCCTTTCTGATTCAAAATGCTCTGCTGCTACAGTCTGCTTTTCACATGGACCGTAGCACAGAGAGTAATTCCGGGGGTGAAGCTGTAAGCTGCAGACCAGGTGAGTGGCTAATGCTAACTAGCTTCATGCTCTTCTCCAGAAATGTATGCAACTCCAAAGTTTTTTGCAGCTAGTAAAATTGTACTGCAAGAGGGAAAAAGTGAACATTGCTGTGTAATGGTGTTCACCTATTCAGTCCTATGGTAGTACATGAGGTATAGGTAAGTATAATTGAGACATGTGTCTCGTGTGTGTGTGTGTGTGTGTGTGTGTGTGTGTGTGTGTGTGTGTGTGTGTGTGTGTGTGTGTGTGTGTGTGTGTGTGTGTGTGTGTGTGTAGCAAGTCAGCCTGTGAGAGCAGTAGAGTGATCAGGTCTGACAGTGCAGTGTTTTTATTTTAGTTTTGTTTTATTTATCCTTTGTTGATGGGGTTAGTGCCACTAGGCTAGTAGCCTCTTTTCAGGGGAGACCCTGATTTAGAGACATGCTAATGAACTGTTAATGAGGTGCTTCTTTGTGCGGCTTTACTATTTCTTTTAATTGGAGATACTCTTTATCACACTCATTGGCAAACCCCACATTGGCCAGCATGGGTGGAAACAAGTTATATGTTTGTTGACACTGTAGAGGAAAACCAGTCATGAAAAAAAATTTTTTTTTGATGTGTAGTTCTGCTGGCATCAATAAAGATCATGTTACAGTGATTCCTAAAGGTGCGGAGATGTCCAGGCTGAGCATGGCAGGAATCACTGATTATAAAGTAGAATTTACTTATTGATAAATGCATGGCCAGTTAATCATGAGACAGTGCTTTGATACCCCATAGCACAATAAGATATAGGTATATAATTCAGGAGGACATAGCGTCCACTACCATTAGACTACTAGTGTAGGTAAGGGTAGCACTGAAGTAATTTTCTGTGACAGAAGTAGTGCTTGCATTTTGCACACCCCCGTGCAAAACAAGACATTTCTTGTGAAATTAAAAAGAAGTAACATAATGCATCAGTTTTTCTGAAGGTTTTTTTTATTTTTTTCCTCAAACCCTTTTCTCGGTAAAATTCCCTTTCCTGAAACCTATTCAGATGCCTGTTATGCATACAATCCTTTTTGTTTTTGTTTTGTTTGGTACCCCTTGGGACATCATTTGACTGGCCGAACTCCCCAATACCCCGTGTCCACTCCATGACTACTAGCACATCTTCTAACCCCACCAGGACATAATCTGATATTGCTGAACCCAGTTCTGGGTCCTAAGGGTGTGTGGGGGCTTGGATAGCTTTTGCATCCATGCTGAGAGGTTCTTTACATGCCCTTCCCGATGCTTTCTCCACTTCCCATACTTGTTGAGGGTAACTCTCCTCTTTGGACCACACCCCCAGTGGAGAGTCATTGATGAAAGCCCTCCCACCCAGGATAGGCACACCAATCCCTCCCTGTCACTTCATCAGTCACCTGAGCAGCTAACTGAACCCAGGTCAACTGGGCCATAGTCAGGGCTCAATCATTCTATGCCACCAAAGCTGCCTGCTACAAATAATTTATTTAGTATATTTATGAGGTCTACCATAATTTTCATTGCATACAAATAATTGGTTTACATCCTGAATGACTGAGTCTAACATCCTGATGACTTTTACTTTGTTGTTGAAAACTCTGAAAATATTGGCATATTCATGTTGCTAAAGTCAGTTGAGGGAATTACATGTGTCTTCTGATGTTTGATAATAGTATTTTTTTTGTTGTCTGGACTGAGGCACTTAAAAATTGTATTCCCTCTCAGCACTTTCCTGTTTTCTGAAATGCACAGCATAGTAGCTAACATAAAACTGCTTATTACAATCATACAGCATTAAAAGATATTTTATGAAACACACAAACTCAAGTAGAAATAAACAAATATTTCGGCTCAGGTTTGAATATAGACACACCAGCATTCAAATCCAAATGTGATGCAAACTGTAGCACTGAGTTTTCATTGTCTATAAACAGATGATGAATTTAAAAAAGCATGATTTACTTTCAGTTGTTTTAGTAGTATACCTAGGTAATATTTATTTTATTTAACATTTGTTTACCAGGAGTGTCTGACTGAGCCAAAAAAAGGCCCGTTTTCAGTGGAGGCCCAGGGAGAAAAATCCAAATTACATAGTTAAACATTGTTAACATAGAACAAAATATAAAACAAGAGGTTATATAATAAGCAGCAATACATATTGAACTGAAATGACACAACAGCAGTAGCACAACTAATGCAGTAAGGTTGTAAGAATACCAGAATGGGATTACAGAAGTACAGAGTTCAAGTATCAATTGCTGAAGTGTTTCCTTCTCACTTGAATTTGTTCTTTCATTCATTTATTCATCAATCCACTCATTTACAATGAATCTATTTTAGGGTTGTGAGGAGCTAGATGTTATACTGGTACTCACTACAGCAAGGGTATGAAAATAATCCAGAAAAGAGAACCAGACCATCACTGTGTGCACACTCGCATGCACACACACACATATGTACTATGACTATATGCACACACACACACACACACACACACACACACACACACACACACACACACACACACACACACACACACACACACAGATGGTACTCACTACAGCAAGGGTATGAAAATAATCCAGAAAAGAGAAACAGACCCTCACTGTGTGCACACTCACATGCACACACACATATGTACTATGACTATACGCACACACACAGATGGTACTCACTACAGCAAGGGTATGAAAATAATCCAGAAAAGAGAACCAGACCGTCACTGTGTGCACACTCGCATGCACACACACATATGTACTATGACTATACGCACACACACACACACACACACACACACACACACACACACACAGATGGTACTCACTACAGCAAGGGTATGAAAATAATCCAGAAAAGAGAGCCAGACTGTCACTGTGTGCACACTCGCATGCACACACACACACACATATGTACTATGACTATACGCACACACACACACACACACACACACACACACACACACACACACACACACACACACACACACACAGACACATACACACATGCACACATATGTACTATGACTATACGCACACACATACACACGCACACACGCACACACATACGCGCACACACACATACACACACATATGTACTATGACTATATATACACACACACACACACACACACACACACACACACACACACACACACACACACACACACACACAAATGTACTGTGAGTAATCTCATCAATTAACTGCATAAACCTACAATGGCATGTGGCCACACTCAGAACATTATACAACACTCATTAACACATTATTCTGAAGGGGAACAAGCCCCATGAACTCTGCAATATTAGAGGTAAGCTCACACACCCCTAATCTATATATATGCTGACGTCAAGATTGTACAGTCTCAGAGAATTGAAATAGTTGGAAAACAAGAATAAAGTTCCCATAATCTTTCTTCATTGCATCCTAACAAATAAACCTACAAACACAGAATCTGTGACAGACACTTTTGAAGTACTGGAGCATCATCTACAGGAAATTGTTGTTTTTTCTGTGACATTTTGTGACATGACAAAACATTACACAATTACCTGTAGTATACCCCCCCCACACACACACACACACACACACACACACACACACACACACACACACACACACACACACACACACTCATACTTGGGACATACAGTTCTCTCAACAATTTGGAGAGCTGACATTTCAACTACCTCATATCTTTTGGATGCTGGAAGAAACCAGCCTACCTGGAATAAAAACATAAGAATACAGAAAAGATATGCAGGCTCTGCACAGAAAGCACCCTACCACAAAATCCACTGAAGTAACAAGTGCTGTGACGTAGCAATGCTAACTGGTGCATCTCTGTGCCACAATGGATTGTACTTGTTAACATTACATAAATATGCATATTGTGCATGAGCATAAATAATTTTGTTATTATATATTGGCTGTATAAATCTCAGGTTCTCAATATAGCAGTTAACATGGAATCGAGATGTCATTCACGCTGACCACTGCTTGTCATGTGCATTTGCATCTGCACAATGCTGCTGTGTGATTATAACATGCCTGCTACATCACCCTGCTGTATTACTGCTATATCCTTGCATCCAGTGTAATTACAGCGCATTCTATATTTACCCAGACACCATGAACCCACCACTGAAATTCAGGACATCTTTATCTGCTGGACAAAGAGCCGAGGAAAACAGATACTGTGCAATATCCGGTTGTTTTTGTGGTTTGTAAAGGTGTATATTCTTGCCACATTTTATCTTTAATGTCTGTCCCTAGATTTTCAACATGGTCTCTGTAGAACAACATCCCACGAACAAGTAAGTAGTAATATTACATTCTAGCCAAAACTGTAATTTTATTTTTGAATTGCAAATTGCCTCCTGGGCAAAATTTGGAGATTATCCAGTAACTAGTTCACTATGTAGTGTGAAAGAAAAAACAAAAATGAGCTGCAAATCTCTGTCTAGAATATTAAAAACAAAAGTTTTGACAGTGTGCTGAATGTTTTGCTGACCTCTTGAAACTAAAGTAATTGCTTACATTTCAAACATCTTTTCAGTATAACACTGTTCTTATTCTCCAACATGAACATGACAGGTGGCATTTTTCAATTCCTGATCAGAAAACATTTTTGCCCTGTAGGTGTAATATGGTGTTTTGAGCAATACTTTATAAAAGCACACTTGTCATATTTAGAAAAAGGATATTAACAGGGTAGAAAATGAGACCATCTCACACCAAATGCATATATCCATCTAATTATGCATCTATCCATCTCTCTCTCTCTCTCTATATATATATATATATATATATATATATATATATATATATATACATGGCCGGATGACATTCCTTCCTTACAATATATTAAATAATGCGCTAGATTTATGTCACACAGGTGCCACTGCATAGATACATGGACGGATGACATTCCTTCCTTACAATATATTAAATAATGTGCTAGCTTTATGCCACACAGGTGCCACTGCATAGATACATGGCCAGATGACATTCCTTCCTTACAATATATTAAATAATGCGCTAGCTTTATGTCACATACAGGTGCCACTGCATAGATACATGGCCGGATGACATTCCTTCCTTACAATATATTAAATAATGCGCTAGCTTTATGTCACACAGGTGCCACTGCATAGATACATGGCCAGATGACATTCCTTCCTTACAATATAGACATTCCTTCCTTACAATATATTAAATAACATGCTAGCTTTATGATGACATTCCTTCCTTACAATATATTAAATAACGTGCTAGCTTTAGAATTCCTTCCTTACAATATATTAAATAATGCGCTAGTTTTAGACATTCCTTCCTTACATTATATTAAATAATGAGCTAGCATTAGACACGCCTTCCTTACAATATATTAAATAACGCTCTAGCTTTAGACACTCCTTCCTTACAATATATTAAATAACACGCTAGCTTTAGAGATTCCTTCCTTAAAATATATTAAATAATGCACTAGCTTTAGACACTCCTTCCTTACAATATATTAAATAACGAACTAGCTTTATGTTAGCCTTTTTCTTTTCTACTCACTAATCCCATCGTAGGATGTTCTGCTGTATTGTCCTACCCTTTTTTCTTCTGACCTTTCTAGTTCCATAATTCCAAAATGTCACAACACAGCAGTTATAATGTTTATAAGAAAGCATGTCAAAGAGCTTAAGAAGGTTAACAAACCAACATTTTCATTTAGAATCTAGACGAGTGAAATAGTTTTAGAGAAGCAATGACTTTTATAAATTTCTTAATTCTGAATGTTGACTACTTCAAAAATGTGTTAATATTACTTCATTCAGAGTGTAAAAAGTGGTCCCGTAATAATACTGCCTGAAATACTGCAAAGTGCTTGTGCAAATTATACGTTCTGTATGCATTTAGAATAATGGTCACATATTAGTAGTGGAAGAGCACAACAGAACCAACAGCCTGCTGCCTGCTAATGATTTGGCCACTTTAGAGAACATTCTCTTTTCCACAAGACATAGCAATTATGGCTTGGAATATACAGTATGAACAGTACAGGGAGGTTCTTACGTAGGTTAAATGTTGTCCTTGCCCCTCTATATTCCTCCTTTATTAGTCATCATTGAACACAGTGCACCCTCTGGAATGTACCTAAGCACCTTGTGCAACCTAAAAGGACCCAAAGATTCCTAATACAATGAAAAATCTCCAATTTAAGCCACTCAAGCTGCTGCTCTGATAGACTGAAATTCCTCTACCTCTGTAAAGTCTTACATAGGGTTTAGAGTGGTGATCTTTTCTGACATTTTGCACTTTGGAAGACTGTATATTTTGTGGCCCTCTCCATTTTCATAGAACAAACAGTCTAGCACACACCTGATCCAAAGATTTGTACCTCTGCTGTATGATCAGTAAAACCTGGCAGTATGACAGGCTTTGAGCCCAACACCTTCCATACCTTTGGAAGAGACTCTCACTGGACATCAACTGAACTACCTCCCTGATTGCCTTCAAAGTCAACCTTGACTACTGGATATGCATGTGCAAATTCATGCCTGGTGTTAGTGCAAATGATCTGCTGTCCAGAGGGAACTAGTTTAATTCTGGCATATGTGGCTAAGCTCCTTGATGGCTCTTCAGCCATAATCTTAGTATTAACTTATCAACCTATTGTGACCGTTGTCCTAGTCTGGCAATCTTAAGGAACCCTCCCATCTTTGCATGCAACACTGAAAATGTACACTGGCCATAATACTTTAACAATGCTCAGTATCTTTAGAATTTCTAGATGGATAACATCCATTCCCATAGTAAACTGAGCTACTAAAATCAGTTCACGTCCACCATTGGTGCCTGGAAGTGCCATTTCAAAGGAAAACATGACTACCACATTCAGGAGTTCCTCAGAATGTACCTTCCACCTCTTATGAATGTCACCAGTTAAAGTTAGCATTTCTTCCACTTTGCTAAGAACAGAGTTTAATAGATGCCTGGAAGTGAATGGGCATCTTGATTCACTGTTATTTACTCATTTGAATTCGCTGATAGGTTGAGTGTATAGCTTAATTTGCATATAATGATTGACATCTAAAAAGGTGGGAAACGGAAATGTTTGAAATTATATATGCAAATAATGTGGGGTTGCATTGTAAAGGATTGGCTCAAAGGAACTTCCCAGTACACATGGATTGGATGGCTACATAGAGACATACTATTTAACATGAACATCAATCCCATTTCTATATTACGATCTGAAGAAGATTTTATCGAAAGCGCTTATCGTGTGGATTCTAAGGGACTTTTATTCTATTTTTATTTGTTTGTTTATTTGTTTTATTAAATAGAGATCGAGCTTTGGACCAAAATCTGTTTGTGGACAATATTGGATTTAAGAAGCCATTTAGGTGAACTTGCTGTCTTTGTTTTTGCATTCTATTTTTGAGACAGTTCACCATAGCACTGGGGGAATTCTGTTTTTTCTGAACTTGTTGTTTTACTTCTCCCTCTGCACATGGCTAATGATATTCCGGTTAGGAACAAGAGTAACCATGCAAGCTTGGAATTTATCAGTGGAATCACCATGGACAACATAGAAGCTACCTCAAATCCGTTACTTAATCTCCCTTTTGATACCCATGAGGCATCCGTGCTGAACAGCACTCCGGAAGACTCAGATAATGCTAATTTTGATGCAATATTCAAAGATGTTGAGGCAATAGCCTTCAAATTAAAGAGGCTGACCTGGCAAAGGTATCATCTGGAAGCATGTCTACACCATCGTATTATACCTAGGGGCATGCATGTGAAATGCATGCCTAGCTATGGTAATCAACACCCAGCTTTACTTGCAAGCTGGCAAGCCATCAACTTAGAAACAAGTTTCCGTTATATAAAGTTACTTCTCGAATATTTCAAACCAGAAGAGAAAAAGATTGCCCGGTTGATAAAAGAAAAGCAAGCAGAATTAGAAAAAGTGAATTTAACCACCTATCAGATTAATAAATTAGAAACATTACAATTTAATTTAAACATCTATGAATCTAAAGTGAAAGAACAAAAAATTAAAAAGTTGAACAGAGATGTTATGGATTTTAGACAAGGCAGAATCTTTGAATGGCCAAGAGAGGAGTATTCAGAAGAACACAGATCTCAGGTGCCACCCAATAAAAGGATGAACACTGCAGCTACAATTGTCAACCCATCATTACCAGGGACGTCAGATGAGAATCAGAATACTAGTCGTCTATTGCAAGGTCATCAAGAAAATACCTTAGATATTAATCTAGGACATATACCAGGTACAACATCCACTGGAGCCATACCAAAGAAAAATGGCACACATTTGCCTTTGAATACACCTTTGCCAATCTTTTTGAAGCAGAATCAATTCAAGGGGCACAGAACACAAAGTCAAGACAGAAAAAATATTTCGAAACATACCATCACATCAGTTGAATTATCTATCTTACAAAAAGGAATATCTTTTATTCCTTCACTCAGGTCAGACCTGGATGAATTTGTAATTGATTTGAAATGTTTTGGATGAAATGTGACTCTGAAAAATATTTTTGGTAATAAACAGGAACAGAATAATAAACTAAAGAAACCAAGTACTTTTGCCCAGTCAGTCATCCAGCTGTGGAGCTATTTACTAGGCTTTGTACAAATGAGGTAGCAAAGTTAAGAATGGATCCCTCTGTTAAACATTATAGAAATATTACAATTGAAGAGAAGGAAGCAATTTACAGTTTGCAACAAAATCAAGAAGTTACCTTGAGGCCAGCTGATAAAGGAGGAGCCATAGTAATGATGGACACAACATGGTATGTTAACAAGATGAAGGCGATGTTGCAAGACTCTAGAACATACACTGAGGTTCAACCTTTGGCAATTAATCAAGACATGAATAGAATCAATTCTTGTTTAAATTATATGGTTCTACAAAGACAGATTGATAAAGACTTGTTTGATTTTTTGGATGTTCATAAACCAACTATCCCATGTATCAATGGACTTCCAAAGATACATAAAGATATGATGGATCCTCCATTACGTCCGATAGTCTCAGGCCAAGGATGGGCCACAGAGAATTTGTCTTTGTTTGTAGAGAAGGAATTAAGAGAACTTTTGAATTCCTATACTTCAGTATTAAGAGACACAGATGATTTCCTGAATAAATTAAATGAATCCATGGAAAACGAAGTAAATGAAGGTGATCTCCTATTAACAACCTTGGATGTCAATAATCTTTTTACTACTATTCCAAATGATGCTGGTATAGAATCCATTAGAAGGACATTATCAGTTAAGAAAACAGCAGCAGAAGTTTGACTCATTTGTGACCTGTTAGAATTGATTTTGGAGAATAACTATTTTATATATGGAGAGAAGAGCTATCTACAAAAATGGGGGGTTGCCATGGGCACCCCCTGTGCAAATAGCTATTCTAATTTGGTTCTAGTGGAATGGGAATTGCAATATGTAATACATCCTAACAATCCCTGGTACAAAAATATTCTATATTATGGACGTTTCGTTGATGACCTGTTTATTTTATGGAAAGGTGATGAGGAGCAGTTCACACAGTTCCATAAATATCTTGACATGACAACTTCATATTTGACTTTTACATCGGATTGCTCAAGATGAAAAATTAGCTTCCTGGATGTGAGTATCAGTTTAATAAATCGGGAACCTTGGATTTTGACTTGTACAGAAAGAGCACATGGAGGAACCATTACCTTTTAAAAAGTAGTATGCATCCAAGACATATAATGAGAAATATTATGACAAATGAGACAGATAGAATTTATAAACATTGCAATCGAGAGGCAGCATGGACTAGGGAAGTGAAATTTTTACAGGATAACCTCAAGGAAAGAGGTTACAAAGATCAGGACTTACAGCTACGGAATCTAGAACAGGTCAATAAACCTAAAGGAGAAAATGCTCACCTCAGGTTTTCTCTGACCTACAGCTCTGATAATTCACAAATTTTGAAAGTGATAAATCAATTTTGGCCTGTATTGACTCAGGATCCGCAGTTAAATAATATTGTTGGGGAAAGACCACAGTTCTGCTATAAGAATAAAAAGAATATAAAGAGGCTACTATGCACTAATATCTCAAATAAGAATCCAATAAAGGGACATAAAGGCACCTTCATGTGTGGCAACTGTAGCATCTGCACACTGATAGATAATAGTAATCAGTTTGTACATCCAGTTACTGGTAAAAATTACATCTTTAATGTCAAGGCAACTTGTAACACCTATACTGTCATTTATTTAAAAACTTGTGCAGTTTGTCCATCCTTTTACATAGAAAAGACTAATCAGTTGCTTAAGAAAAGAATACAAAGACATCAAAGGGACATTATTAATAAATATATTCATAATGCACTAGCTTGCCATATTGATGTGAACAAAGGGCATAAGTTCATATATAAAGTAATTGAAAATATTTTCAGTGGATCAAGGAAAGGTGATATTGAGAGCTTAACAGAGTTAAGAGAAACCAAATGGATAATTAACCTGTGAGCTGATCAACCCCCAGGTTTAAATAGTATTATCCCACTAAAACCAGTATTGAAACTCAGAAGACCTAATATAAAGAAAGGGAGTACTCAAACTAGAAATATTCCTTAAGAGAAGAGGTTGTAGCTGTCTTCATTTCAACTGAGTTTACTTCTGTATTCGAAGTCTTATTGTTGGAAAATAAAAGTAGTGTTAAAGCCCTTTATGATACCTATATGGGGTATTTATTCACTGCTGGAATAATCTTGAGATAATGCAAGTCGTTGCACAAATTTATGGTGCTTTATGATCCTAACTTAAATTTATAAGAAGGGTGTTCCTGTTCTACTTATTTATATCTAGGTAAATATCAGCAGTCTCACAAAGGACACTAATGATTCATTCAAAATATTGACTTTTTTCACTCTAGATTTACATAGAAGTACTTACAGATATTTTATGTGCTACAAGAATTTCTTGAAAAGCACTCATACATGCTTCTTTCAATTGCTGTGATGAATGTAGAAACATTTATAGATACTCTATACACCATAAAGATATCTTTGAAAAGCGCTTATAGACGCTTCCTGTAAGTGATGTGATAAATGAAGATACGTGTGTATAGGTTTGTGCTTATATATGACCACTCATAGATAATTTGTACACCATAAGGAAATTCTGAAAAGTGCTCATAAGTAAAGAACTGATAGAATAAGTAATGACATCATCACTTGATTTTTGTTCAAGTATGATATTTATATATAGGATCGCAAACAAGAAACTTTAGATGTATTTTAGTGAGCTATGATTGAGAAAGAAAAGTACTTGACGTTGTATACGCAAATGAGGTGAAATGATGATTTTGAAAGATTGACTATCACTATTTTTCCTTTGCGTATTTTCTTTGAATGGCGAATTATCTAATATGAATTCTTTGTTCACATCTCCTATGAAGGGAAGAGCCCATATATGTCATAAGGAAATTCTGAAAAGCACTTGTAAACAAAGAGCTGAAACAATACGTAATGGTGGCATTACTTGATTTTTGATCAAGTTTGATATTCAAATAAAGGGTCGCTAATAAGGAACTTTAGTTGCACTTTCTCTAATCGATGCTTGAAGGTACTTGATGCCGTATATGTAAAAGAGGTGAAATGGAAACCCTGAGGGACTGGCCACTATTATCTTTCCTTTATATATGCTATTTAAGTGGCGCATTGCTGAGTTAAATTCTTTGTTTACACCTCCTACGAATGGAAGAGTTTAATAGATGCTTGGAAGTGAATGGGCATCTTGATTCACTGTTATTTACTCATTTGAATTCGCTGATAGGTTGAGTGTATAGCTTAATTTGCATATAATGATTGACATCTAAAAAGGCGGGAAACGGAAATGTTTGAAATTATATATGCAAATAAGGTGGGGTTGCATTGTAAAGGATTGGCTCAAAGGAACTTCCCAGTACACATGGATTGGATGGCTACATAGAGACATAGAGACATACTATTTAACATGAACATCAGTCCCATTTCTATATTACGATCTGAAGAAGATTTTATCGAAAGCGCTTATCGTGTGGATTCTAAGGGACTTTTATTCTATTTTTATTTGTTTGTTTATTTGTTTTATTAAATAGAGATCGAGCTTTGGACCAAAATCTGTTTGTGGACAATATTGGATTTAAGAAGCCATTTAGTTGAACTTGCTGTCTTTGTTTAGATCTATACTTTGGTGGATGTGTTCCTGGCTTGTCAGTACCTATCAGTCAAGTAGGGAAGCTTCCTTGATTTTATCACAGTCGTGTGTGTGTGTGTGTGTGTGTGTGTGTGTGTGTGTGTGTGTGTGTTTATGTTGCCAATCACCCATTTGATCAGATATGTACTGTACATGGAGTGTCACCCAAGAAACCAGGCAGCCATGAGGATGCTTTGTGCTTTATATGGCATCTTGACAATTAGAACTTATTCCAATTTTTTGTGGCCTAACCCTACCATAGAAGTGACATGCACACTTGTGTTACAGCAAGGGCTAACTTTGCTCTCTAGTTCATGCATGCATGCTCCCCCCATGTGCCAACAAGGGTTACCATTACTGGCACAGGCAGCCATGCCCACATCATCCCATCAGCAGCTTCCCATATCATGGCATGCCTTATCTCTTGAACTGAGACCCTGTCAATTGCCTGAGCTGAAGTCATGATTTCTCTCTCTATACACCATGGCACACACTAAAGACCTCTTTCTTTAACCTGATAGTTTCCTTCACCATTGCTATCCACCTGTGGTCTACAGGAGTAAGCACCATGGCAAACACAGCTGTCTTCTTCTGGCCATGCCTCCTTGTTGCTGAATAAACCACTCTGGTATTGAACAGAGTTCATTTAGACTCTACATACTATAGTCAACATCTTTCTCAACTGTATGAGAACAGCTCTGCTGGAGGAGAAGGTGGCTCATGCACTAAAAGACTGATTAGTTTAATATTTCCATTATAACAGTGAAATTTTTTTTGGGGGGGATGGCATATTATAAGATAATATTTCTGGATAAACCATGAAGGGATATTTGTATGTGTGTGTGTCCCAGTGGCGTGCTTGTAGTGTTTCTGTGGAGATTGAGGCAGATCTGGGGTGAGAAACTGAAAGAAAGCGGTATCTCATTCCATACAAGCAAGAAGGCCTGGCATCTGAAATACCTACAATGCAGGAGGAGGTGCGATCTTTAGGTGGGCTCAGAGCACATGAAAGAAGAGGTTATGACTGTAGAAGCCAAAATGAAGCAGCTGAATGTGGACATGAATAGTCATAATGAGGAAGTTAACAGGCTAAAGACTTCATTAGAAGGTATGCTGGAATGCTTAGAGGAACTGGAGGGCAATTGTGGTTGGGAAATTTCAGAATAATTGGCCGGGAAGAGAGGGAAAGATGGAACAAATACTGTGTTCCTTTTAGAAAGCTGGATTGCTGATTTAATTAAAATACAGATACTTAAAAGTCAACAAAGTGACAAAGTACATACAAAAGAAGAGAATCATGTGCAAGGAAATAAACCAAAGCACATTATAGCTAAGTTGCATTATTATAGAACCAAGAAATGGATAGAGTGGTGGTATTAAAAGAAATTATGCTAGTTGTGCAGAAAATAAGATCACATGAAGACCTCCAAGAATATAACTAAAGCAGATGTAAATGTTTCCAGACATACCTTTCAGATGTCCAGAATTTCCCACAATGTCTTGATTTTTGGCTAATGTTTTCGGTCTGGTCCTCATAAAATTTGTATTTTTAAGTATATCATTGGGCATTGAAATCAATTTGAGTTGCTGAGTTCAGTCCTTTAGAAAATGCATATGAATAAAACAAAGCATGTTATTCTACCAACTTTCTAAGTTTATAAAAGCAATGTTCAAAATCTCTTCCTGATTTTGGACCTTTGCCCTGCCAATATTTTGGCTTTATCCAGATTTACTGTGGCAAAAGGTTGATAGGTATGCTTCCTGTTCTGCCTAAAATGAGATAGAATAGGCATTATTTAAATGGAAGCACCCTGCAGCTGTAGAAGGGAAGTAGGTATCTTTGCAAGAACTTGAAAAAGGTAGTAAAAGGTAACTAGAATGTAATTCAGGGACAAGTGGAGAGGAAGAGAAGGTAAGACCATGACAAAATAGCCCCAGGACTTACAGGCTTTTGTAAAAAGCAGTAGTGGATAGAAGGGGGAGAAAAGCCCTAAAGATGTCACAGAAGGCCCCAGAATGCAGTTCCTGAATGAGAAGGGGAGAGGCAAGGGTAGATGACCCTGAGGCACTACAAATTTCAGGGACTAATCCAGTTGAAATAAAGAAATAGAGAGAGTTTGGATAGTCTGAACTCGATGAACAGATCACACCACAACAGTAGGGGAAATAGACCCAGCTGTAAATACCACTGCAGTGAAGGAGAGATTTGAGGAAGACATGCAAGGAAATTATTAACTGCATTAAAAAACTGAACAAGTGTTTGATAATGGATGTAAATCCTAACAACTGAGCAAAGAAAAGAGTAATGTAAAACACGTCAGGAAAGAAGGGAGGCTAACTCTGAGCTGCTCCTTATTAAGCTCTGTTCTTCAGTCTGTTCATCTTTTTGTCTTTCCTATTTTTGAACCTAGTCCAATGGAGTGAATCAGTACCGAAGGCGAAATGGAGGACAGGATGTTGGAAGACGATGGAAGGAGGAGTCATATGAAGGAAATACTGAAGGAGTTTGAGTGGATATGTATACTACATATAATGGCTGGTAATGATTTTGTTATGGCTGTGGAGGACATCATATACTGAGGAATGCATCAGGAATGTAAGATAGGTGTTATGTTCTGACATGTTGTACTTGGGTAGAAGAAGAGGGTCAGCTCATTTGTGAGCAGAAGAAGGAATGCTTTCTTATGGAAGTTCTACCTAAGAATCTGCTCCAAGAGGATTGGAACAATTGGACATTATTTAACATGTGATTGATTTAAGGAAACTGATTCTCCCCAAATGGCCTAAGGTTTAATGGACTATTTTCATATCTATACATATGGAAATGTGGGTGTTGTGGTTGTTGAGTATAATGTGGAGATAAATAAGTAATTTTAGGTCTTGTGTAAGGCATCATTTAATGAGGAAGAACATTACGTGTTTGAAGTGCTTCAAGACATATGCTCAGGATGCAACTTATATAAGATACTGGAAGAACTGTATATGCTTTTCATACTGTTTGGTGTGTGATGATATATCTTGTACTGGTTATGCTTGTCTCAGATGAAGACATCAAGGCCATAGGGTTTCCAGATTTTTTGTGAGGATGTCTGGTTATGAGGGTGGACAGAAAATAAACAGACAATATGATAGTGCACTGCAAGGGCACTAGAGGGGGCTATGGAGTTGATGACAGCAGAAATTAGTAGTGGTTAAGGGGAGGGGGTGTCTAGCTTTAATGTGAAATCAGAATGAGGAGGAAAATGCAGGGTCATGGTATTAAGACAAGTGGATAGGAGTATGCTAGGACCAGTGGACTGGAGTAATGGGACATAGGGGATACTACAGGTTCTGGAGATAGATCTGTGTTATGGAGTGGGAGTATAGGTGATATCTCTAGGGAAGCAGTCTTGTGGGAGGCTACCTGTGCCATTATGTCTCCGCTACTGGGTGGTAGTACAACTGTATTCATAGACCAAACCCCAAGGGCTGATTCAGCCCAGTCCACTAGGTATAGTAAATGAGACACTGAATGGAAGAGGAGAAGTGAGGTGTTTGGATGGTCACCTGGAATGCGGGATGATTTAATGCACCTGTTAAGTAGGTAGGGTCATAATAATGCTCAATAGGGAGAAGGTGGATATTAAGTTTAACAAGAACTGAAATCGGGGGAAAGGAAAGGAAAATGGAAAAGCTGCAAAAATGGGTATAGGCAGATAATATATGAGTGCATTTAGGAAAGATGGGCAAAGCAGGAGAGATATTTGTAGAGAGAGGGAGGAAAGGAGGTAGGGATGATTGACAGATGGAGATGGGACCCACTCAGATTGTAGGTGGGTACTACTGAAAGGTGAGCTAACTAGTTGGACAGGGAGTGCATCATGGCCCAATTGAAGAGAAAGCCGAGATGTTAGAGAGGGTTTGTTAGACTTTAATGAAGGTAGGAAGGAGGAAGCTAGGGTAAGTAGGGTGAGGACTTTTAATTTTGTTAGCAATGCAGAGCTAAATAGGTTATTTGATGGAGTATTTTTTCTTAGAAAGTGTCAGAAGGGTATGTTAAATGTGTTGAGGAAGTAGGTTTGGTGGATGCCAGGAATCAGGCATAGAGAGTACAGTTACAATACCTGTTTTCAAGAGATGACAAGAAGCAAACCAGTAGGTTAGACAGAATTTTAATGGATGAGATATCAGATTCAGAGGAAAAAGCAGTGTATATTTTTGGCAAGGCAATTTCAGATCATGCTATTGTGGTTGCAGAGTAGAAACGGAGGTTAGTTAGTGCAAAAAACTGAAGATGGAATCTGGTTAAGTAGCAAAGATCAGGAGGGGTGAGGTGGGTACACACCATGGTCCAACAAGTGAATGAAAGTATGCAGAGTATGGATTATTAGGGATATAAGAATAGGATGCTATTAAGGCAATATGGAAATGCACAATTTTAGAGTGATCAGGCATATGGAATAAGTTGAGGAAGAATGATATTAGATGCCAAGGATGACTTCAAAGGAGGCAAGGTCAAGTTGGAGCAGGTTAAAAGTCTGCATGAGTTTTAACAGATTAGAAGAGTCAAAAACTGAAGTGGAACTATGTAGGAGATATGCAATGTGGTGGGGAAGATTGTTGATATAAAGCTATTACCATGGAGGTTAAAGGCATGGATTACAGGAATTAGAGAAGGAGAACTAGAACATGTGGGAGTGAGGAAATAATTGAAGTGTTTATGGCATTTATACAGACCTGTAAGCTAAGGGAGAAAGGTGAGGTAATTGGTTTACTGACTTCATGGGTCCATTGCTACGGAGGACAGCCTTAGAATGGCTGAAAAGGGAAGTAAGTCTGGGAGAGGAAGTTATAGCAATAACTATATGAAAGAAGGAGAAGAGAGGAGTGCCTAATGATAACTGGTGGAACTTGGCCTGGATAAAAAATGTTGGAACTGTTTAAAGGCATTTTGTGAGTAGGTGAGCTGTCAAGTATACAGCAATGGCCATAAAAGTATTTCTTCAAAAAAGGCAATGGGGGTTTTGAAGACCTACAGAACCTTTGTCCATTTCCCTTTGCAATGCAGATGTTACGATGCTGGAGAAAGAATTGGCTGTTAAACTGTAGAAGGTAGTATCTAAGGTTATACTTAAGAGATCAGGCTGGTTTTGTGAAAGGTCAGAATACAGACAACCACTGGAATGTGCTGATGAATTTTGTAGAATGAGTGGAAACAGAGACTGGAGGGAAGGCAGGGGTGTTTTTATTACATATATCCAAAAACATTTGATATGGAAAGCTAGCACTGCTTAATGGAAATAATTCAGCAGATAGTGAGGAAGGAAAGATTCCTATATAGTGTCTTCACCTTTCTTGAAGAGCCATCTATGTATGTTGCTGTTAATGGGGTAGTATCAATAAAAGCATGATTAAGAAGGGGTAGCCATCAGGGTTATCCTCCTTCACTGGCAGTTTCATATTGGTTATGGAAAAGCTGGCACATACAATTAAGGAATTTTGGAATATAAAGGGAAGAAAGGATGGAAACAGGGGTATCATTATTTTATTTGCAGATTGCTGTATTAGAAGATGCGGATAATTCATTGTTGGAGGTTATGGGAATTTTGAAAAGAGCTGGACAGTAAACAGTATTATGTTTTTACCTAAAATGTCATTAGTAGTTCCATTGGGTAACAAAGAATTATAGTAGGAAGAAAGAGGTGCCTGTACCAGAACACGGGACAGCTATTTGGGAGTAGAGGTAAGAGTTTAGTCAATGGTGGATAAAAACTGGAGAGAATTAACATGCAAAATAAAGTTTATGTTGGCTAAATGACTCAACAGGTTAAAACACTGTGGAAAATGGTTAGGGCCTTTGGATAGGGATCTTGGCACTGGTACTGTATTTTATCAGGTACATGGCTATGTACTCACAAGAAGTTAGGGTTGAGAAGGTACAAAGAATTTGCCACAGATTCATACAGAATAGCAAAAATTATAGAGCAGGCAAGGAAAGGTTTACATCAGAGGAAAACTGAGGGGTTGGGGCATGATGCATCTCAAGAGGAATGTGGTTATGGCAAATATAAATATGAGGTATAGGGGAATTAAGAATGAGTAACTGAGATGAATGAAGTGGGCAGAATTCATTCAGCACCTGACAGTTTGTGTGTTTGGCAAAGCAAACTTGCCTCTGGTACATTATTGGGAAAATGACAGATGAGGCTGAGGTATAAGTGTTAACACTCATGTGAAGGAAAATCTATCAAGTGAGTAGAATACAAAAGGTGAATTTCATTATACACTGCTGTGATACAGTATTAGAATGTGTGCCTCCACCCCAAAATACAGCTTTTGAGGAATACTCTACAGACAGGGAGTTTAACTTCACCCATGTCTGTCTTTATACCCATATAGAGACAAAAAAAAACTGCAATGAAGAGAAAAGCATTCAACTTTCCTTATTCCTATTTTACATATATATATATATATATATATATATATATAGATATATATATATAGGTCCCATACACTACATCGAATTTTGCAGCAAAAGTGCACTTACGCGAAGTTCAGTACAACAAATGGGTGTTGTACTGAACTTCCATGCAGTACTCACGGATCTTAGGGTTAGGGCATGGGTCATAGTAAGGGGATAACCCTAAGGTCCATGACAACTGCAGCACAGTGAAGGACATAGCAGTGTCCTCCACTATGGTTCGATAGTCACACACCTTAGGGTTATGGTATGGGTTACGGTAAGGGGATAGCTTTACTAACTATTCCATTAACCTAACCCATGCCCTAACCCTACGGTCCGTGACTATCGCACCATAGTGGAGGACATAGCTTGTTTTTTATGTCCTCCACTGTGCTGCGATGTTTTTGGGGAAGTGCACTTATGCAAAAGTTCACTTTCATTAAAGTGAACTTTCGCAGAAGTGAGGCTTCCTATTACAAGTTCAAAGTAGTGAACTTTCGTTCTTGTAACAGGAATCCATATACATATATATATATATATATATATATATATATATATATATGTATATGCAGAGTCTATATCACATAGTCGAAGTGTCAAAACTTCAACTATGTAAATATTGAACCCAAAAGTTTGAAAACTGAAAAATTCGAACACTCAGAACAGCGATTTTTTTCCCAAGGAAAAAAATCACTGTTCTCAAGACACGGAAACACATGAACAATAAATACTGTTTCTAATAGGGGGGGCTTCATTCCCCACACCCCCCAATGTGGGGGGCTGTGCCTCCCACACCTCCCCACTTAAATATACCAACTCCAAGATCGCACCACAGTGGAGAAAATAGCAAAGCCACAGAAACAGCCCACCAAATTCTTTCCCTGGGAAAGAATTTGATGTTCCACAGCTTCGTTATTTTTAGACTTGGAACTTCCCAGTTCTAAGTTTCGGCGTTTGGACATTTGTGCATTCGGACTTATGATATACACACACATATATACATATATATATATATATATATATATATATATATATATATATATATATATATATATATGGGTCTATATTAGTTCCGCGAAAGATGTATTCATAGAATACATCTTCAGCAAACACCAGTCAGAGAAATTCACTTCAGCAAATAGCGGAATTTTTCCCACAGTTCATAAACACTTAGCCATCTCCTGAACTTTGCCCTTTCCCCCACTGTAGAGTTGGTATATATAGTTAGGGGGGTGTGGGGAGTTAAGTCCCCCACATGGGTGGATTTGATTTAGTCCATTGTATGCTCGGGATGGCTGGTGGGCAAGTGTTTGAAAACCATGGGAAAAATTTAGTGATTTGCTGAAGTGAATTTCAGCTGCTGGTGTTCGCTGAAGGCATATTCGATTAATACGTCTTTCACGGAATTAATATAGACCCATATATATATATATATATATATATATATATATATATATATATATATATATATATATATATATATATACATGGCTCATTGGTTCACATAATTTATTATGCAGTTCACAACATGTTTCCAAATATTTCTGTTTAATTGACTATGTGTTGTGAAGTAAGTGTCACCACTTCATAACAGTTTTTATCGGTAACAATTACCTCTTACATGAGATATTTCAGCAATATATGAATGTATTTTATCACCCTTTTTTATATTCTAAGATGAAGGATATTTAGCATATGGTGGCCAATAAGGTGGTATTAACAGAAATCCAGATGCACAAGGCAAACTTCTGCATAACATGGTTTCATGCCAAACAACTGGAAACCTTATTATTTTGTGCAACAAATGGCAATATCTGGCAGTGCTAGAGCTTTATACTAAAAAATGAAGTGAGGTCATGAAGTTCCAATATGAGCTCATAGTAAAAACTAAATGAAAACTCCAGCCAAGCTGGAACTTCCAATGAGTGAACTCTCAAACCTCTTGAATCAAAAGCACATGGGATATATTCAAATGACCCTTGTGAACACCAAGTGTTTCAGCTAATTGGCAATTCTGAATGTTTCATAGTTTTAATGGACAATCTCAGGCCAATAAAGCCAAACCCCACTAGTTGTAGATATGCATATTTCGGCCTTGTCATGACCTCATCAGCACAGAACAAGCAGAGTGTTTGGCTGTTTGAGAGTTCACTCATTGGAAGTTCCAGCTTGGCTGGAGTTTTTACTGATTGTTTTTTCAGTGTGACCTTCTCATTCATTGTTTTAATATGAGCCCATAGAGAATTTAGTCCCACGAGGCAGGTTGTGCTGTCCTTTCACATTTCTTCAAGCGAAACCTACAGAAATACCTTTTTAAGAACAGGAGACACTTATGGGTGAATAAAATATCATACCAGCAAAATGACGATGGAAACAGTTGCTCAAAAAAACAACCAAACACAAAATCCAATTGAGCAAAGCGGAGCCAAAGGCTGGTAGAACGTACCACTTCTGTATTGCACAATTCCAAACACTCGACAGCACATAAACGCTTTACAGGAACAACCAGCGTTTTCGTTTCAGATGACTTCTTCAGATGAAAAGAATGCATATCCCACAACACTCCCAGCTGTATATATAGTCAAGTTAATTATCTAAAATTATTCAATAAACCAATAAAGTAATTAAGTATTTGATGTTACCAATCCTTTTCTTTTCCATACTTAAAAAACCTAGCTGAAAAGCTCCATATTTTATTAAAAACAATTCTAAAAATACTTTATCTAAATATTAATAATCTTCCTAATACATATTAAAAACACATAAATACTCTTGTAATACTCTTACTAATTAATATAAACATCTTCAGTCTCCTAATACATATTAAAACCACTTAAAAACTCTTGTAACAATAAGATATCAATAAAAAACAATAAAATATCATACAAGGTCAGACAGCATAATGGAGTCACTACTACCTTTTAACCAAACAGCAGATACCTCATACTGACCAATATTACCATTCCATCAATTTCTCCGCATAGACTCTATAGAATTCCATATTAAAATATCAGTATAATTTTAAATCAGAACATGTACCACAACTGTCAGACATGGTATGCAAATCATTATTAGTAGCTAAACAGCTCATAGACTGTTTCATCAAATTTACATAACATCCCCTGAGGCTGTGAAATCTCAGAGGATATTATCAGAGGATGTTATATTAAGAGAAACGATGAGGCTGCAGGTGGATTTGATCCTGTAGTTGACAGGGAATGTGAAGAAGCTGCCCCCCACCATTCACTCAGTTTATTTTTTTTGACAGTCCATCAGTCTAGCAGGACACATGTCTTCTGTAACAAGGGGTACTTGGGACTGGCATTTGCAGTCAAACATGGTCAGTAATGACTGCTAACTTCTATCCAGTGGTCACGCAGGTAGGGAGAAAGGGAATCAAACACAGCATGCCTACGAAGGAACTGCTTAAAATAGCACTGCCTGAAAGACTTTCAGAATGCTATAAAAGTGAATATCTGAGTTACAATAATGTGTGATAAATCTCTGTTCTGTTCACTGCTTAACAATTGCGCCATTTCAGGTTTGGTGTACTCAAGACTAGTGAAACAATACTACACAAATGGGCATGCGTTAATCACATTAATGCTTTTTTTTTTTTCTCAAATAACTTTTTATTGAATTTTACAAAAAAGGACAATGAAACAATATGGCATGACAAATACAATCAAGAAAAAAACAGAATTAAGTACAAAGTGAAACAGGTATGTCATGAATATATAAATTTATACTGTCGTCCTCTTATATAACATAAGCTGTAACTAAAAGGGGGGGGGCTATGTACAAAATTATCAAACAGATATGTATATATATATATATATATATATATATATATATATATATACAAGAAAAGATTACCCAAAGGTTATATAGAAAGTGCTACTGTGATTTCTATAGAAAGGAACCAAGTAATTCTGTAATAAACTACATAATCATACAAGAAGGTAGATTAGGATAGCCAGGTTAAAAACCTGAAGCATCTTAAATATTAGATCACACACTTTCTAGTCACACTGAAAAACATCAAAAATTATTTTCCACATTTTCTGGTAGTATATCCACTTATTTGGGTTATTACTTTATCGTTAAATTCTTGAGGCTGCACCAAGAAAGTTTAGTGCGATCTAACCAATTTCTAGTTATATAGAATTTGGTGAATAAGCATAAAATGATGACTGCATGAAGCTTAAATTTTGGCAACCTAAGGTCAGTGACATGCAGGATTGCTAGTTCCCATGAAAGGGTCAATTTTTGATAACCTATCTTTTCTAGTCTAACTTTGAGGGAGCACCAAAGTTTATATGTGTGACTACAGGACCAGGGAATGTGTAGCAAGTCCACTTGAAAAAAGGAGCAGCAAGGACATGATGGGGATGTATTGGAATTAAATTTATTTAAAAAACATGGGGTAAAAATAAGTATTATTATTTATCATTAATTGTGTATAAATCAACTTTTTAAAGGGAGAAAACTGAAGAGTTAATTCTATTGCTCTGAGTTTTTGGTCTTTACTCAGATTACTATTCTGTTGATTCCAGTAGTTGGAAAAAAGTACTGCATTCTGATGCTTAGGGGCCATCAATAGTTTATAAGTGTTAGATAACATATTTTTACTTCTAGATAGACTTTTTATGGTTTCCAAAGCAGCAGAAATATTAGTTTCAATATTTGGTTCATCTGACACTACCGCTGTTAGGAGTTCTCTGATTTGACGAAGGATGATAGTGTACTTCTGACCAAGTTTTAGCTCTTCCTTAAGTTCACTCAGTGATTTCTCCTTATTTCTATATATATCCCAAATGGTGCAATTTCTTATTAAGAGAAATCAAGTGAACTAATCATTTTGTTGTTTAACCTAATATTAGGGTTCATATGGATTGGTTGTAACAAGTGAAGAGTATTCTCTAACGTCATGAACCTTATTAGATTCTGGAAGTCTTTAACACTTTGCTTGATGGTGCTATTAATGGGAATAGAATTCAGGCTTTTAGGTGATAAGAAAGGCAAGGCTATACGGTTAAAATTGTTACTAATCACGTGCCTATCTCAGAGTTTGATCCACTGAGGGAACCATACTTTATTCACCTGAGTGAAAGTGGAGATTCGTATAACCCTGCTTGCACATATTATCAGGTAATAAAGACGAAAGTCAGGCAAGCTTAGACCACCCTTTAGTTTAGGATAGCATAGTTTCTGATAACTTATTCTAGTCGCCTTTGGGAACCATATGAACATAGCCAGTTCTGTATTAGTCCTTTGAAAGAAAGCATTTGGGATAGTTAGATTTTAAAGTATTAAATTGATAAAGTAACTTAGGGTTTACAGACAGTAAATCAAAATAACCCTCAGAAGTTTTGGGCAGGTTTAAATAATCCTGGACAAACTTCAACCCCAATCCCTGCTGCTACTATTGATAAAACCCCTGAAGATGTTTCTGACAGTTTTAACCGATTCTTTACTGAGACAATTCAAGTCCTAACTAGCCAACAACCTCCTAGCTCCCCTGGTCCTACTCGCATTCAGCTTCCAACCAGTCGCCACTTCACTTATCCGTACCTTGATCAAAAAATGAACACCCTCTACACTTTCTGCTGATCAACTCCCTGCCGAGTACCTACAAAAATTAGCTGATGCTATTGCTTACCCCATCTCAATACTAATCAGTCGAACCATAGTAGAAGCTAAAATTCCCACCATCTGGAAAATATCCTATGTAATCCCACTTCACAAAGGAGGCAGCTCTACTGAATTCTCCAATTATAGGCCAATAGCTATACTCTCTCCACTGGCAAAGATTATGGAAAGATGTATTCACAGACAACTCATGCACCACCTAATCCAGAATCACCTTATGGTAGACACTGAGCATGGTTTCTGTCCTCATCACAGCACTACTTCAGCCCTCCTAGCCTTTACCAATACCATAAACCATAATCGCAACAATAATTATATATCCTCAGCCCTCTTCTTGGATCTTTCCAAGGCATTCGATATGGTTGATCACCAACTTTTAATCCACACCCTGCAAACATTCTGTCTACATACTAGAGCCCTTCAATGGTTTCAATCCTACCTGAATGGTTGACAGCAGGCTGTCCACTGGCAGAACAAACTCTCTAACCTTCTACCTAGCAGCCTTAGAGTACCACAAGGCTCTATACTAGGGCCCTTGCTGTTCTCCATCTTCATTAATGACCTTTTATACTGTCATCCCAAAAGTCAGCTGTATCCAATATGCTGATGACTCTACTCTGATCTGGTCGGCCACATCTCCAACAGAGTTATGGCCAGCTACCCAGACCACCATTAATACAATAGAAAACTAGCTTTCTGAACGTCGTCTGATCCTAAATCCCAAAAAAACTAAAATGCTATTATTTTCACCAACATGTAGGTCTATCGCTTTCACCTTTACCATAAATTCAAATGATGGCACAATAATCTCCCCTGACCCCTCTACAAAACTATTAGGCATCATCATAGATAATAATCTAAAATTCGACCTACATGTTAACCAAACTATGAAAACCATCAATAAAATCTAGGGTCACTTTACAGAATAAAAGCCTTCCTAACCCCTCCAGCGAAAATTGCCATAGCTCGCTCTCACCTTCTTTCAACCCTTCTGTATGCATCCCCTCTACTCTTGAATTTAAACAAGACTGTCCTTAACAAACTTTCAATTTGCTACAACCACATTGCCAGGTTTGCCACTGTGCTGCCATTTAGGACATATCATTGCATCAATCTAAATCAGCTTGGGTGGCTTGAACTACCCAGCCTAATCCAGTATAACCAATTGATTATGGCCTATAAAATCCTCTATAATCCAAACAATACTCCTGCACTTAAAAATATTATCACCCCCTATAACAATCCTAGACTGCTTCGATCCTCTAACAAACTACTGATTCAGACTAGCAAAATTAATAACACAGCCGGTGACTCTCTCTTTGCAAACTCTGTAAATAGATCCTGGAACTCTCTTCCAGCTGATATTACCTTACTTTCCACCTTAGGTCAATTTAAAACTAGACTCAAACAACATTTGTCACTTAACTGGCTATGTCACTGTATCAAGCCTGGCTAACTCTCTCTAGAATGTGTAAAAATCTGTTAACCAGCTTACTGTGTAATTTATTTTAATCCTGACTTATGCTCGGAATTAACTCTAAACTGTGGAACTTGTTTAACTTGCTTACTTATGTAATCTCTGTAAATAGTCTGTTTGTATTATGTAATGCTGGTATTATGCAATGCTGTATCTGCTTACCCTTGGAGCTTTTCTCCCCGGGCCTCCGCTGAAAATGGACATGCATCCAGTCAGACTATCCCGGTCAACAAATGTAAAATAATAACAAAATAAATAAAAATAAAAGGTAGGACAGTCATCCATATAACTGCGGCTTTGGACAGGGGGGATAAATTTAGTTGTTGCCATCTATGCAAGTCCTGCAAGATAATTGTCCATACCTTCAGGAGATTATTCTGGTACATAGACTGAGAAGTATGGCCAAAATGTATACCCAGATATTTGAGGGAGTAGTTAATTTTGAAAGGGGATTCTGCGAACAAATATTCTTTATGACCTGATGGGTTTATGGGGAAAATCAGCGATTGCTTCAGGTTTATTAGATAGTTCGAAACTCCAGAAAAGGAGTCTATTGTATCAGCTAATCTCCTAATGTCTGAGATGGGGTGTTCAAAATAGATTTTAGGTCATCTGCGTAAGCTGATAGACTTGTCTTGATATTTAAAGTTTTGGGGAATGGAGTGAAATATAATTTGGGATATTGAGAGAAGTAGGGGTTCGAGGTAGAGGTTAAAAAGATATGGCGACAAGGGACATCCCTATCTAGTTCCATTCAGTATGTGAATGGCTTTAGATAAGGTCTTATTAATATAAAAATAGGTATAGGTTTTGCTGTACAGGTTTTCAATAGTGTTGATAAGACTTTTAGGGATATTAAAATGGGACATGGCAGTGAATAAGAATTTCCAATTTACCCTATCGAAGGCTTTGCAGGCATCAAGTATTAGCCCATATATAGGACTATAGTTTCTCCTGTTAAGCTGCACCATAGCATCTAATGTTAGGGTATTGTCCCATGTTTGTCTGTTCATCATGAAACCTGTGTACTCCAGGGAGAGATTATATAAGACATGATGTTTTTCATTCTTTCAGCTAAAATTGAAGAGAGAATTGTAATACCTACATTTAATAGGGATATGGGTCTGTAATTATGTGGATTAGACTTATGTAAGGGGTTTTTGGGTATGAAAATTGTTTTGGAATTATTAAGATGATAGTCATATATACTATAAGTTTTGATATGATTGTATACTTTCAGTAATATGGGTGACATGGAAACTATAAACGTTTTATAGAATTCTGAGGTGTATCCGTCCAGGCCAGGTGCCTTCCCTTTCTTTAGTCTTCCTGTGGGATCAGTCACTTCTTGCAAAGTAAGGGGGGCATCTGGGTATTCCACATTCAGTTTGCTTAATTATGGGAATGTTATTTTATCAAGGAATTCTGTTATGCCATCAGAAGAGGGTTGTTGGTCATTCATGCTATGCAATTCAGAATAGATCAGGTGAAATATCTCAAGTATTTGGGTATCAGTTTTAAATACCTTATCCTGGTAGTGAAGAAGTGAAATTCTACCTGTTTCCTGTTTGTTTGCAATAGTACTTGCTAAGGCTTTGGATGGTAATTGCGCCCACTCTGAGTATTTAGCTATACATTTCAACTCGTATATAGAATAATTTTGCTGATGCAATTTATGTAATTGTCTTTGGGTATTTTAATCAGGTTTTCAGTATTAGGATCAGGTTTATCTTGGTACTCTTTTTTTCTAGGTCTATTTAGTCTGCTACTAACTTTTTTAAGATAGGAAGCTTTCTGAATAAGGATTCCCCTAACCTGCATTTTACAAGCTGCCCATTGAATGTCATACGGAATATCGATATCCTCCATGCTACTGTTTAGTTGTGCTAAAATGCTAGACACTTCCCGAACAATCTCTGAATTATATAATAGGTTATTATTCAAAGACCAGTTAGAGTTTTTAACCCTTTTAGCCAAACTATTGGGTGAAAGGAGTTTTAAAGCAATTCTAGAATGATCCTATCTCCTTCCACCAGTGATTCTGAAATAAGGAAGAAATCTATTCCAGACCAGGTATTGTGACATTTAGAAAAGTAAATGTAAATACCTTTCCTCTCCTGTCCTTCACCAAAAGGGATAGGGTCAATCAGGCATAAGTCAGTCATTAGTTCACCTAAGGCAGTTGACGCTTGCATATTTTCACATTAATGCTTACAATCTGAAACTATGACTTCCCTGACCCTTTGGGGAACTGAAATTCAAAATGTACCAAAACTGGAACTTTATGGGCTCATGAAGTGTATAGAAGAATTAGTCTATTACTTATACACCCCCAAAGAAAAAAAAAAAGTAGTGTGCATTTTATAAATAAATTATTTCATTTATGTAGCTTTGTTTAATCTGAGGCAGTTCAATCCTGCAGCAGTTAGCATTTTTGTTTTACAGCACGTGGTTCACCAGTTCAGTTCATTTCATGGCTAGGGTGCCTTCCATGTGCAGTTTTCATATCCTTCCTGCATGCAAGTGGGTTTTCATTAAGTACTCATGTTTCCTAAAATATCCTGAAGATATGTTACAGATTAACTGGTGGTCTATAAACTGCCTGTAGATGTTAGTGCCATGTATGAACATATATGAGCATGCTATGATAGACAGATATCCTGTCTATAACTAGCTTTCCTGTCTTGCACACTGTGACACCTGGGTAAAGCTCCAATCCATCTATGTCCTTCAACTAGATAAAGTGGGCATTAGAGAATGAATGGTTAAAATAGTAAACTTTACTAGAAATGACTTGACTATTTTTAGAGTGAAGTGATATTTTTTCAGCTAGATTCAGATACAGTCTCTGTGCTATATATCAGAAGTAGTAGCAGTAAATCAGCTACACTTGTTTGACCAAACCCTGTGATGATCAGAATGCAGTAAGTGCACCACTGAGGGACAGATACAGCAAACTGAACATTAGATTAGTAAATGCTCACATCAGCAGTATACAGCAGATCAAACCCTGGAAATAGGGCTGAGGAGGCTGTTGGTTTGCAGTGTGTGCTGTAGGATAGGCATACATTATAACTGCAGAAACAGGGCATGAGAGGTGAGGTATAATGCACAGCAGCCAATGATACTTATCATGACAGCCTGTAAATCGTGCAAATCTATCACAACACAGAAGTGTAGTCTGTACTCTAGACCCTATCAAGTGCACAGAGCATAAGCAGTTTTGTGCATCCTGAAAATGTCCAGCACTATAAGAAGGATGACCAGCACCACACCTATCAGCTGGGCACACAGCATAAGCATCCTGTATATCCTACACTGATGTAGGAGTACGTGGGGGTCTGACAATACATCACCAAAGACACACACTCACCAGCTACATTTTGCTAATATTTGTCTTCCTCACCAGTGTTTGCTATTATAATACTTGAACTGTAAGCTCACAATTTATACATATACTGTGTTTGCCTTATTAGGGAAATTCTGCTTTCCCCATGGTACTGTGCCCATGCAGATATTTTTTTAATTAAAATTTGGGACTAGGTGGATGAAGCAAGTGAATGGGGCCTTATATCCATGCAGAAAACAATGTTTATCATTACTTCAGGATGATCATTTTGACAGATCAGTTTTCATTTGGGTGACATTTCATTGATCATTCATTGTACTGTACATGCATGTGTGTGTGTGTGTGTGTGTGTGTGTGTGTGTGTGTGTGTGTGTGTGTGTGTGTGTGTGTGTGTGTGTGTGCGCGTGCTTATGACCAGCAAATGTAGAAATGTACTACTCTATGAGAACACCATGTTTCACACACATATATATATATATATATATATATATATATATATATATATGTGTGTGTGTGTGTTGATACATATATGATTCAATACTGAAATACAGATTCAAAACAAACATCACTGTACTGAAAGTTCATAATACTGAATTTTAAGTATGTAATGTTCTGTTTTTTATAAAGCACTAGTGAAATCCAGACACCATTGTGCATAATCTCAGTAAGGCACTCAACCAATTAAAAGAAAAACACACACTTCTTCAGGGTAGATGTTAAATGATTTGCCATAGTGTAGATAAACCTATATCGTCATAGTTCATGTACTGGTCTTATTTAAAAGACATAACCAAGATTTCTATCATTGTATGATGCAGAACCATAGTTTTAAGGAATCACTGTTCTGATTCTCAATCACAATAAATACAAATCAGAGAATGAGTGCACTTTTTAGAACAGGCTTGAATGGAAAACAGGCATTTTAGAGGGGGAAATGTTCTTAATAAAAATACTATCCAACCACTGTTCAGAGTGTCTCATACACCCACTAAGGGTAAGAAACACATTTGTTGTATCTATTAACCAATGAAAGACATCTTTCTGGTTGAACTCAATCATACTCCCATTGGAGATATGGTTAATACTCATCCAATCGCCAGTCAGGTCTGAACAACATTTATTCAAATGGGAACATGGACTAGATAAATAGTTCTCTCAAAAACACATCATATTCCACTGGCCAGATAAAAGGTTCAAAATCAAAACACCAGTCAAATCCAGGCACCACTGCCCATCAGTCTCAACAGACACCCGACAAACTGAGAAAAAACACACACTTTTCAGAGTAGGTTTTAGGTGCTTCACCATGATGCAGTCATGCACTGATCTTATTTAATAACACAAACCAATATTTCTATCACTGTATGATTTAGATCCATATATTTAAAAAGTCATTATTCCAAAGCTCAGTCACACTTCAGTGAATGAGTCTACGCTTTTGTAGAGCAGGCTTGAGTGGAAGGTAGACATTTAGACTGGGAAATGTATTAAGTCATAAATTTCCTATCCAACATATTTCTGCAAGCTCAGCCTCTGTTATGATATCACCACCTCGAGGATTTTCATATATTGTTTGTAAAACCAGAAACAACAAAACTGTGAGAATTGTACTCCAAGTGTGTTTCATTAACAGGCTCTTAATATCTTTTACACAGATATCACTGATGTGCTTCTATATCCTCTCTTTTAGTTGCCTGTTGGTTTTGCCAACATAAAAACTATGACATTGCTGACACTGGGCAAGATAAACCATCACCCACTCTTGTTCTTATCTTGTCATTGCTGAGCAGGATTTTTCAGTTATCCCTTATAATACTACAAACATATTGAACATCGCTAGAATATGTCAAAACAACTCTTGTGTGCAAGTAAGCGGACACACTTTTATTATATTAGAGTGAATCTCATTATCATCTCTATGTGCAAAGAATGGTTTTCCACGTAACTTTCTTTGTTTTCTAGCCTCATCCATGTGAAGTTGAACTTCTCTGGATCTGACTAGTGCTTTGACTTTGAATTTTTTATCTGGCCAGTGGAACGTGATGTGTTTCTGAGAGAATTAATTGCTTAATTCACATTCCCATTTAAATTTGGAAGTGAAATGCTGTCCAGACATGACTGGTGATTGGATGAACTGCTCAAAATATCACACAATTCAAAAACTTAAATCACATCGTAGAGACTCATGATTAGGTATATGCACTACATAATACTTTGTTTGTGTCTCCTCCTCCTTTTACCCCTCTCGCCTAATATTATACACTCTGTAAGCTCAGTATGTCTAACTGAAACTTATCTGAGATAAGTATTATCATTGTAGTCAACTGTGGAATAAAATTAAAATTTTGTTCTTTGGATATAACGTCTATCCATGATTCAAATGTTCAATAAGATTTTTGTATTCTGTATTCTATATACTTCTGCATTTTTTTTTATTTCTGCATTTTTATATAAAGTTTTATTTCCTATTATCGTGGAGCTTTTCTCCCTGGGCCTCCGTTGAAAATGGATCTCTCCCAGTTGGACTTTTCCCGGTAAACAAATGTAAAATAAATAAATAAATAAACATTAAATGTATCACCAATGGGAGCATGACTGAGCATCAAGAAGATATCTTTCATTGGTCACCAGATACAACAAATGTGTTTCTTACCCTTTGAGGGCATATGAGACACTTTGAATAATGGTTGAATTTTGTCTTTATTAAGAACCAGTGAATGGTGACATTCATTTCCATCACTTTGAATGTGGCTATATTCATTCAGTAATTGCTTCTACTGGAATACATTATGCTCTTCCAGAATTTTTTATTTAATCAATGGGGCGTGATTTATTTGTAGAATATATTTATTCACCATTGTTTTTAGTTCACAATTCTGTGTGGAATTAAAAGGAAAAGAGTGTATAAACCTGAGTGGTGATTGGATATATACTACATATATATATATATATATATATATATATATATATATATATAATTTATAGATAGCTCTAGATATGTATATATATACGGTTTAATATCGAAATTGTGATCGCCCATCGTCGAATGTACACACTGTCGACTCCTTTATGCGAAAGCTGTAATGCCGATTCCTCAAGATATCGAACTACAACACCGAACGTCGACATTTCCGACCGCTACACCACAAAACAAGTGCTACCATGGGTCCAACGGGGGGGGCAAGATTTTGCATTTCGGAATATCAGTGTACGACATCCCAACAGTCGCTGTTCGGAGTTCACGTTAGTGGTTTCGACATGGGCGATCGCAATTTCGATAGTAAACCTATATATGCATATATATGTATATAAAATCACCAGTAGGAGTATACCTGTGTCCAACTAGGAAGATGTTTTCAACTGGATGTCAAATAAAGTGAACATCAACTCTACTTTGAATGAATAAGTGAAACTTTCTAATCAATGATTGGATTATGCTTACATTAGGAACTAATGAGTGTTGAAGTCAAGTTTTGGTTGTTCATTGGTCTGTTGATGTTTACACAACCAATAGGGATGTGGTTATGTTTAACCAGGAAGTTATTCTCATTGGTGAATTTCATAGGTAGAGACCATTTTGGTCTGACCAATATTGTTTCTGATGGATATTGTAACTTATTTGCATTTTGAAGTTGATTGGTTGATGGAGAGTTTTTAAATAACTTTAGAACTTTTATTTGCTAGATCTGAAGAAGAGTTTTACTTGAAAGTGCTAATCCTTTTTTATGTATATTTACCGTACTGCATGTATTCTATTAAAGTTATTCATTTATGTTTAGTGCTGTGGTGGTTTTGGTACATTGTTCCTTGAGCTGTGTGTGTGTGTGTGTGTGTGTGTGTGTGTGTGTGTGTGTGTGTGTGTGTGTGTGTGTGTGTGTGTGTGTGTGTGTGTGTGTGTGTGTGTGTGTGTGTGTGTATGGGTCCACTATGTAATCCCGAAATACTGAAATCCCAAATTTCAGTATTTCGAAATTACATAGCCGAAAACACAATATTCCGCAACCCGCAGAAGCATGAAATTCAAAATCTCGAAGCTCAGAGATGTTGAATTAGTGCTTCTGCTGGTGCGGTGTGTGACTGGATGGGTGGACGTTTAGGTAAGTATGTATGTGTGTGTTGGTTGGGGGCTTTAGTGTGTGTAAGTGTGTGTTGTGACTATGATGTGTGTGAGGGACTGTAAAATGTGTGGGTGTGAGTTTCTTTTGTGTGTCTGTTTGTGTGATCTCGGAGTTAGAATATTTAAGTGGGGGGGTGTGGTTGGCGCAGCCCCCCACATGGAGGTGCAGGGGTCTTGACCCCCTGCTTATCTGTAGTGTAGGATTAAATATTTGATTGTGGAAGAAAGTTGTGTGTATGTGTATGTGTGTGCTTTATGTGTAGAGCACGTTCAGGATTTTAAATTTTGCGGTTATGGGGTTTCGGGATTTTGTATTGTAGTTGTATTTTCGGCTATGTAATTTCGAAATACTGAAATTTGGGATTTCAGTATTTTGGGATTACATAGTGGACCCATGGGGATGCACAAGCCAGTGCATTTCTGTGTGCCAGTCCCAAGCCTGGATAAATGGGGAGGGTTGCGTCAGGAAGGGCATCCGGTGTAAAATTTTGCCACATCATACATGCAAAAAACTGTACAGAAATTCATACCGGATCGGTCGAGGCCCGGGTTAACAATGACCGCCACCAGTACTGTTGGCCAACAGGGTGCTGGCGGAAACTGGGCTACTGTTGGCAGAAGGAGGAGAAGAGGTGGAAGGCATGCCCGAAGGCAGGTAAAGGCTAGGACTGTGATAGTGAGGGTCGGAACTTTGAATGTTAGCAGTATGACTGGTATAGGGAGGGAGCTAGCTGATATGATGAACCAAAGAACGGTTGGTATATTGTGTGTGCAAGAGACCAGATAGAAGGGGAGCAAGGCTAGGTGTATCGGAGGCGGTTTCAAATTGTTTTATCATGGTGTGGGTGGGAGGAGAAATGGTGTAGGCATTTTTCTGAAGGAACAGTATGCTAAGAGTGTTTTAGAGGTGAAAAGAGTGTCGGATAGAGTGATGTTTATGAAGCTAGAAATTGATGGTGTAATGATGAATGTTGTTAGTGCATATGCACCACAAGTTGGGTGTGCGATGGATGAGAAAGAAACATTTTGGAGTGAGTTGGATGAAGTGGTGATGACTGTACCCAAGGGTGAGAGACTGGTGATTGGAGCAGATTTCAATGGGCATGTTGATGAAGGGAACAGAGGGGATGAGGAAGTGATGGGTAGGTATGGTGTTAAGCAAAGGAATGCAGAAGGTCAGATGGTAGTGGATTTTGTGAAAAGGATGGACATGGCTGTGATGAATACGTATTTTAACAAGAGGGAGGAGCATAGGGAGACATACAAGAGTGGAGGAAGATGCACACAGGTGGATTATATCTTATGTAGAAGGGCCAATCTGAAGGAGATTGGAGACTGTAAAGTGGTGGCAGGGGAAAGTGTAGTTAGGCAGCATAGGATGGTGGTTTGTAGGATGACATTCGTGATCAAGAAGAGGAGGATGAGTGTGAGGGCAGCACCAAGGATCAAATGGTGGAAATTGAAAAAGGGTAATTGTGAGGTGATGTTCAGGGAAGAGTTAAGACAGGCACTGGGTGGCAGTGAAGAGTTACCGCATAGCTGGGTAACTACAACAGAGAGATGGCTAGAAGGGTGCTTGGTGTGACATCTGGAAAGAGGAAGGAGGACAAGGAGATATGGTGGTGGAATGAAGAAGTACAGGAGAGTATACAGAGAAAGAATTCCTTTATGTGTGCCCAATAGGCCTAATTTAAATATGTATCCTGAATTATCTGCTCATCTGTTAACTTGCCTCATTGGAGCTTTTCTCCCCGGGCCTCCACTGAAAATGGACATATATCCAGTTGGACTATCCCGGTCAGCAAATGTAAAATAAAATAAATAATAAATAAATAAGTCGGGAGTGTCAGAGAAGTATGTAAGAGTGGTACAGGATATGTACAAGGGTAGTGCGACAGCGGTGAGGTCTGCGGTGGGAGTGATGGATGCGTTTAAGGTGGAGGTGGGATTACATCAAGGATCAGCTCTGAGCCCTTTCTTATTTGCAATGGTGATGGACAGGTTGACAGACGAGATCAGACAGGAATCCCCATGGACTATGATGTTTGCAGATGACATTGTGATCTGTAGTGAGAGGAGGGAACAGGTGGAGGAGACCCTGGAGAGGTGGAGATATGCTCTAGAGAGAAGAGGAATGAAGGTCAGCAGGACTAAGACAGAATATATGTGTGTGAATGAGAGGGAGGATAGAGGAATGGTGGGGATGCAGGGAGTAGAGGTGGCAAAGGTGAATGAGTTTAAGTACTTGGGATCAACAGTTCAGAGTAATGGTGACTGTGGAAGAGAGGTTAAGAAGAGAGTACAGGCAGGATGGAGTGGCTGGAGAAGAGTGTCAGGAGTGATTTGTGACAGACGAGTACCAGTAAGAGTGAAAGGGAAGGTCTACAAGAGGGTAGTGAGACCAGCTATGTTATATGGGTTGGAGACAGTGGCACTGACAAAAAGGCAGGAGTCAGAGCTTGATGTGGCAGAGTTGCAGATGTTAAGATTTGCACTGGGTGTGATGAGGATGGACAGGATTAGGAATAAGTATATTAGAGGGTCAGCCCAGGTTGGAAGGTTTGGAGACAAAGCCAGAGAGGCAAGATTACATTGGTTTGGACATGTGCTGAGGAGGGATGCAGAGTATATTGGGAAAAAGATGCTAAGGATGAAGCTGCCAGGTAACAGGAAAAGAGGAAGGCCTAAGATAAGGTTTATGGATGTGGTGAGAGAGGACATGCAGGTGGTTGGTGTGACAGAGCAAGATGCAGAGGACAGGAAGAAATGGAAACAGTTGATCTGCTGTGGCGACCCCTAACGGGAGCAGCCGAAAAAAGAAGAAGAAGATATATATATATGTGTGTAGATATAGATATATAGATCTAGATATGCGTGTGTGTGTGTGTGTGTGTGTGTGTGTGTGTGTGTGTGTGTGTGTGTGTGTGTGTGTGTGTGTGTGTATAAATATATATACATATTTATATATATATATATATATATATATATATATATATATATATTTTTTTTTTGTACACATAGAGAGAAAGAGAGAGAGTGAGAATTCATGTAAAATGCTCAAACTATGACACTCTGTTTGGTGTTTTGCCTTTTCTCTGTGGTTGTGTGACCATGAAATTCGTATATTTAAGTAAGGATGATGTGGTTTTGAATCCCCCACTTAGAGAAACACATTTTGGCGGTGTCTTTTCTGTTTCTGACACATTTTTGTGTTGTCAACAAAATTAGTTAGAGAGAAATTTTGTAAATATAATACATTTAGAAAAAATGTATGTTCCCTACATCAAAATATCAAAATGCAAACGCATCAAAACTCAGGAGGTCAGTACCAGCATTCCTAAATTCTAAATATCATAAACTCAAAACAACTAAACTTAGACATTTGCTAAATGAAACATGCAGTTTCCTTTTACCATTAGATCTCCAAAACCCCACCACACATTAAGACCTTATCTGCTTAAATAGTGGTAGCATTACAGAAAAGGGTTTCTGAAAGGTAAGGTACAGGGTTAATGTTAGGGACAGGGTTAGGGTTACACTCAACAGGTATTAGTAAGATTCACCTGGAATCATGCCCATTTTCTCAAAAAGTGAGCTGATCAGAGAAGTAGAAGGTATAGGAACCAATGCCAAATCTCATGGTATAACTTATTCATGGGTAATTACTCCATGATCACAGTAAACTGTCAGCTATAGCATGATTTAGCATGAAATAACACTTATTTACACTTTCATGCCAGGTGCATCATTTCATAGATCTGGTATCTCTTCGAGGCTTTCAAAAAAATTTTTATTGTAACTTAATTTATTTGTTTAACTGGGTAAGTGAACAGGAGTTCATGGTCACTTTTCAGGCACAACCCTGCTACTGTACCAAAGGTAAATGGAAGATATATGCACACTAGAGTAGGCAAATAATTGTGTTTTTGGGAGGTGGAAGGAAAACAGAACATGAAGAGAAAACCCACTCAGACCTGAGGAAATACTCAACAGCCACACAGCCATAGACTAGAGATCAGGATTGAAACCCGGACTTAACAATTGTGTCCCGCGGGGGTTAGTTTTCCCCCTTTTCCAGGAAATATGATCTCTCATGAAACAGTGTGATTCAATCCAACAACCTCTGCCTCCCAAGATGCTAGGATTACAGGTGTATGCCACAGGCCCAGCAAAATAATCAACACTGCCATGTTTCGAACCTGGGACCCTGTCAACTACAGCCTACTGCACTAACCAACTAGGCCACACAGATCTTAGAAACCTTGGAGCTATGAGGCAAAGTCTGCAGCCATAAAGCTCCTCTGCTGTCTATAACTGCTGTATTTAAGAGAGATTTATAGAACTCATAAAAGTTGCAGTAAGGATGAAATATATGGCACTATTTTAAGTTCTAAGCATACATGGCTGATGTGGAAATCATTGCTATGCTATAGTATATTATTTATCAGAGCTACTGACTCATGTTATAAGAGACTTTGTAAAATCAACACATGCTTTTGATAAATCCACAACCTGAGTATTCAGATGTCACAAATGGGATTCATCAAGCAAATATGTTTTATTTTTATATATATCCACATACACACACGTCACATATATAAACTGACATAACTCACACACAAACATATATACAAACATATTCACAGACATATACAAATACGAAAGGAATGCTTGGGAAAGAGCCAGCTTGACTACATGCCAAACCGATTCATCAGCAGAAAAATTAAAGTGGTTTGCAAAGTACAGCTCTGTTGTCGACAGATGAAAAATGGGTGGCTCACACACTTTCCTGCAGAGGAATCTAATAATAACTCCTGCAGATGACCTGCCATCTTTCTCAGTATGAGCCTCTAACACTACCCAGGCTCATCGCTTCATTGTGATAATTGGGTTTCCTATCTTCATCAAGTGCTATAAATTTCATCTTTCTATTATTTACTGATAACAATTCATCTGTTAAATAATATATAAGTGCAACATGGAAAAGTGAATTCGCTAGATGTGGCAGACACCATATTAACCAAAATTTTAATGGGATAAATCAACTTTTAATGACCATCTTGAGACTGCAGAAGCCACTTGTGAAGCCTTCTGGGCACTTTAATTAAGTCTTATTTACTCCCACTGTGTCTCTTCAAGGCTTTTTATTCATCCAAAGAGATTAAACATATATTATTTCTCATTTAATTTGAAAAATATGAATCATGCATGTTTTAGTAAAAAAAAAAAAAAATACTATAATAGTTCTGACATGCAATATGTCTAGTCCCACAAATTCTAATATTTTCCAGATTTTGCATCTTTACTAGTGGCTAAGTGACAGGACTGTACTGTACATGAAACAGAAGAGTATGAACGTGTTAATTTGCAGTGAATAGTTAGCAGCCCATTAGAGTTTAGATGGCTAATCTTTTACTGATTATAAATGCAGTTAGTTCTGAAATATCTTACACTTTCGAAATATATGTTAAAATATTCTACTGATTTTTCTGTTTTGTCTTATTAACATATTTGCATTTTATACGATGGCTGTCATTTCTTATTGTAATTCAGCCACTCAGAAGCCACATTAAATCTGAACTTCACCACTGGTAAAAATTGTATTAATAATGCAAAGAAGAAGTCACTGCCCAAACTGATCGGAGCTTGTCATAATTACACAACTGCCTGCATGTTTGGGATACCCAAAAAATGCAGAAATACTGATGAACAGCAAAATAAGATTATCCCATGGACTTAAAAAAAAAGCCCCTGTCTTAGTATATGCATGCATCCATATGTATGTGCTCAGCACACTTCTGTCTGACTTATTTTAGCAAAAATTAACATAGTATTACTTAAAAAAATAAAAAATATGTTGTTCTGTACTTTATTAAAACTTTGTCATTTCAAATCAGAATCAGCAGTGTTTCAAAAATGCTCCACCAGACTAACATACTTGATACTCAGATATCAAACAGGCATTCAAGGCAGTCCCCCACCCCCATCTTGGTAGCTCTGATCACATTTCTATATTGCTTATCCCCACCTATAAACCAGTGCTAGTAAGGGGAAAACCTTTCAGGAAGTAAATAAGGATCTGGCCTGAAAGTGCTGTCTCGGCTCTGCAAGACTGCTTTGAATGCACTGACTGGAATCTATTTAAGGAGGCTGCCACGACAAATCAATTGTATTAATTAGGATGAGTTACTGAAACGGTTGTGGGATACATCACAAAATGTATTGAGGATGTCACTACCCTAAAGGATGTAACCATCAAAGTCAACCAAAAACCCTGTCTCACCAGTGGGCTGGAGACAGACAGGCTTTGAAAAAATCAGGACTAACTTCAATAAAGGTGTGAGAGTAGCAAAACGGGCCTAAAGTCTAAAAATACAGAGACACCTCTCTGACCAGAAAGATACCAGGTAGCTGTGGAGAGGAATCCTAAACATCACAGACTATAAGTTACCATCCACACGATATGATGATAACCGAGACATTTTAAACAAGTTATAGATCTAGTTCAGCAGATTCGAGGAATTGAATAAAACATCACCAGAGAGACTAACCACAAATGAAGATGCGACATTGCTATGCCTCAACCTGGAAGAAGTACACAAGAACCTACATAGGGTTCATCCGGGCAAAGCGGGGCTTTGTTTTACAACACTACCCCACCTGTCGATTCGTGCAGACATGGGTGTGGCCAGAGTGATTGACATGCCTAGTGTCTCTGATGCGGCATGCAAATAATACATGAATGACATGGCATGCAGATTTGCCTGTGATTTTGTGAATATTTATTGTCTAATCATACTTTACCATTTTCATCAAAGTAGTGCGATCTGGGAATTGGTACATTTAAGTAGTGAGGGGTGTGGGGGGGTGCAGGGGGGGCTTGCCCCCTGCAAAAGTGATTTTGTTGGTTAAGCTAATCTGTAATCCTCCTGAAAAGCAAATACGTCATAAACAACTCCTCAGAGTTGGTATATGGTATAAATATGAAGTCAGATGAACGTTAAATTGTCCGATACAGCAGAATAGTGTAGACTTTTTCCAATATAAATAAAGCAACTGTGTGATGCCAACACTGGCCAGATTTAGTCCATGCTTGTGATCCTACAGGTCGCTCTTTGATCCTAGAATAATTATAATGTGCTTGCGGTTAGGCTTTTGGGATACTGCTAAGGTTCACAGTATGATTTAATGCTTTGCCATTTGACTCATCTAGTCATAGCAAGTCTTGTACCCAGTCCACATATAAAAATTATAAAGTTGCTTATGTATACTTCATCTGTCCTTTTGGGTATTGCAATGATAAACTAAGTAGGACAGGTGAAGTATACATAAGCAGCTTCATAATTTTTACATGTGAACTGCAGTTCTTAGGGTACTTCACTGGCTACGAGTGGAAGAGGCAAATAGTAAAATGTTACAAAAAATATAACTGTTGGTAATCCATATTAACTTTAGGCAACTACTACCGCTACCACACTACTAGGGAAATACAAACAGATAAATATATTTGCTACTCAGAATAAGCAACGTACAAGTTAATGATTATTCTTCATCCAGCAATCCCGAATGGATATTCATGTAGAGAAAGCACATCTAATGATGTTTATTCACACATATAGAAAAAAACGTCATGTGCAGGGTGTTGGGAAAAGTTTGGGCAGTCCTTACTACTGCTTATCTGGGGGGGGTAGTGTTGTAAAACAAAGCCCAAAGCAGCTGATCCAGATAAGATTCGGGGAAGTTACTTAAAAACTGTGCTGATCAGCTGGCACCAGTCTTCACAGACATTTTCAATATGTCTCTCAGCCAGGAAAAAGTGCTCAAATGCTTTAAGACCACCAACATCATCCCTCTGCCCAAGAAATCATCTCCAGCATCATTAAATGATGTGCTAATTGCACTTATCACAGTAGTGAAGTGCTTCAAAAAATAGTCAGGGATCATATAACATCCTGCCTGCCTGCTACATTTGATCCTTGACAATTTGCTTACAGGCCCAATTGTTCTACTGCAGATGCCATAGTCTTAACACTTCACCACACCTTGGACCACCTGGAAAATAAGGACTGTTACATACACATGCTGTTTGTAGACTTCAGCTCGGCCTTCAATACATTTATTCCACAACAACTACTGTCTAAGCTGAGTAAACTGGGCATAAAAAATGCAATATGCAACTGGATCCTTGACTTCCTAACTGAAAATAGTTAAAGCTAGAAACCATTACTCAAACAGCATCACCCTAAACACCAGGGCCCACCAGATTGCATACTCAGTTCACTTCTTTTCACAGTTCTAACAGATGACTGCACAGCTATGCATCAGTCAAATAGAATCATCAGATTTGCATATGACACCACAGTAATTGGCCTTATGAAGAAGGAATGTGAGGGGGCCTACAGGGAAGAAGTGAACAAACTCATTCATTGGTGTACTGACAGCAACCTAGTACTAAATGTTGGGAAAACCAAGGAAATCATCATTGATTTTAGGAAGAAGAAAAAGCCACATACCCCTATCATCATCAATGGTGCCGCAGTGGAGACAGTAAATAGCACCAAATTCCTAGAGGTACATATCTCCCAAGACCTTAGTTGGGGCACAGACACTTCTTACCTTATAAAGAGAGCCCAACAATGTCTCCACTTCCTTCGGAGACTTCGTAGAGCTAACTTTCCCCCACAGGTCCTACTCACCTTCTCAGAGCCACGATTGAGAGTGTACTGACACACAACATCATAGTCTGGTACGGAAACTGCTATCAAGCTGATCAGAAGGCCCTGTATAAGATTGTTAAACAGGCCACAAAAACATTGGCTGCAAACTTCAATCTCGGGTCTATATTAAAAGCCCGAAAGTCCATAACATCGAAGCTATGTACATCAACACATAAAGGTCGATGTACATAAACATCGAAACACATAAACAGCAAAAATCACAATGCCCAATGTGTTTTTAAGCCAGCATGATCATGGGGATAAGGAAATATATCCTTTTCCCCACTGTAGTGTGGTCTTGGAGCTGGTATATTTAAGTAGGGAGGGTGTGGGTTAAATTCTGTTTGTAATGTTGGTGTTAGCATACCTGTGAGGTGCTCTTTGTTGATGTAGCATGTTCGGCATTGTGATTGTTGCCATTTACGTGTTTCGATGTTTATGTACATTGACCTTTATGTGTCGAAGTACATAGCTTCGATGTTACGGGCTTTCGGGCTTTTGATATAGACCCTCAATCCCTACAGGACATATATTCAAACAGATGCTATGGCAGAGTCCAAAAACTATTAAGGGAGATATACCATCCAGCTCATGGTCTGTTCAAACTCCTGCCAACAAGGAAGCGATACAGAAGCATTAGATGCAGGACATCCAGATTCTGTAATAGCTTCTTCCCACATGCTATTAGACTGCTGAATAACAATCCCATAGCCTAACATGCTACATGGGTAAAACGTTTGAGTGCACTGTTTCATTGCTGTTTACATAAACTCTCTGAATAGTTCACTTCATACATCTATCTGCACTAGGAAAACTGTAAACTGTAAGTTTATGGTATACACTGGTGGTGGGTAAGTTTACGTGTGCCTCTCTTATTTATTATAGTACTGTTTTTTTGCATATCCTTATATTTCTACTGAGTCTATTCCTGCTTTTGTATTTGTTGTGTTTCTCATGTAAACAGTGCTTTCACATTTTTACTTTATTTACTTTTTTATATCTTATTTTTATTTAATTTTATTTAAAGCTTTTATTAATTTAATCTATCTTCCTTCTGTAAACTGTCATTCTTATGGTACGAGCCTGAGTACCGGAATTTTGTGCAGCGATACGCACTTCTCCTCTGTGTTGATCTGTACAACAATAAAGTTTACGTTGACTTTGACTTGACTTTGATTAAATTACCATGAACTATAAACAGAATGGAAAGGCACAGAACGAAAAACGGCAGTCTCATACTATTTAAGAAAACACATACATAATATTCAAAATACAGTAATGCAGCAGATAAACTCCCAGATAACAGAAACATTGCATCAAAACAAGCTTTGTTTGCATTTTTGACTTCCACAGTGGAATACATCTCCCTTCTTCTCTTCATTTGTAAAGAAGATTAGACCATTACCTGTTGCACTGGTTTCTACAAAACTGCAGGAACTCGACCATAAGAGGCTTTCAAAAGTTCATACCACAGCTTTTGTGTACTCCCTCCCCTAGTGACTTTAATTATCTACTCCTCTAATCGATGTGATTAGTTTAAATAACCAACATTACAAGTCTCACATTTTAGGACCATGGAGTCTGGTTTGACCCATCTTTTGACATCATCTTTGACACTAGAATTGCTTGTCATAAGGCAGCTGAAAGCAGCCCACAGAGCCACAACTATACTCACATAATCAGACAGCCCTGGATAAAAATATTCTTAGTTCCCCAGAATGAAGGCTCCCTACCCCTGCTCTCCTTATCACCCTCCCCTAATGTTGGTTGTTTTCAAATAACACCTAATAAAATATGCCATTTAATTGCTGTATCGACAAGCTTGAAAGAAAACTGTCCCTGAGTCATGAAAGCTAATTTCTTTCCCAGTCCAGTAGAGATGAATCTTATTTCTTTTACCTCCTATGCATAAACTTCTCTTCACTAAGACCATCCTTCCTCTTCTACATCATCTTCATACTTTCCCACCAGAACAGGGAGCAGAAACTAAAATTAGGAAGCCATCTTTTTTATCAAGTGGCTGGTATTTAATGACATCAAATAAAGCATTTTCATACATAGCACCAACTCTCTAGAACTGTACCCTTTTTCACCATAGAAATGCATCAAATCCTGAACATTTGTATTCTGTTCCAACCATCTCTCTCAGAGACGTTACTGCCTGTTTGCTGTTTCCTGTGAAATCTTGGTCAGCTTAACTCCTGCCTTGATCTCATAAACCTGTTAGCTCTTCTTCTCTGTTTCAAGCCGCATCCTAAACTCCACTGTACTCAGTTTTCAACAAACAGAATGACTACATGTTCTAGAGCTTGTACCCTGCTAGGATTCCTTCATGCTCTGCCTCTATTCTTCTCCCAACCTCCTTTTCAGTCAGGTAACAGAATTTAAAGCCCAGTCTCACTGAAACATTACTTGCTTCCCCATTTGGTCTCCAACTTTAATTTTCTTGCTAAACTTGGTACTTACGTATTATCGTAACCACGCTTTCGTGGAAGTCGCAAGTAGACTTTCTCGCCAGCTTCTTCCCTGCTCCACTATGTTTGCAGTTTAACCATGCAATACTTATGTAAAGAAAATCCTTGTTAGCATAATAAAAATCAGTTTAGTGTTGAACTGATTTTCCAAACAACATATAACCGCAACCACGCACATTACAATATTGAATCTTTCTTTTTTTCCCCACACTGAATAATCCCTCATCAAATTTAAATCCACACAGCATATATTGGTTTTGTCTTTACTTAATCAGATCAGTGAATTAATTAAAAACCCTACTCATATAATATATATGAAAAGATTTGATCCATAGTCCGACTTTCACATTTTTGCTTTGAGCTGCTTTCTTGTCCTCCTTTCCAAGACTGTACATGTAACAGTTAAAGATGTTTTTAAAATGCTCTGTGAAGTTGTATAGAAACACAGGAAACTATATTTGATTTCAAGGCATGGTTTGAATTTTAGGTGTTACAGTGCAATGCATTAGTAATAAAGTTGAATTACTTTCTTAAATTTAAATCAATTTTAAAGCGTAGTACAGATATCCAGTCCAAGTCAAAATAACTTACAAGGATGAAATCCTAATGCAAAAGTATAACCACTCCAATCACAGTTAAATAAATAGTGTAGTAGTGAGAATATGACTTACAGAACAGTATTTATTACTGTTATCTAAATGACATGCTGCCGAAAATTAGTAATTGCAAAAATGTAAATAACAGGTTACTTACAAAGTGCGGTAGCGATGTGCAGTAGCGATAATAACATGCCACCGAGAAAGTGTGGTTGCGATAATATGTAAGTACCTTAAACATTGTCTCTTAACTCTGTCCTACCAACAGGACACATACATAGAGCTTTAGAATTATTTAAAGTTCAACATCCTCAGCTTCCCTCCTTCTCACCCCAAGGTCTTCTCTCTTGTACTTACAAGTTATAGAAGCTGGTGCATCAGGACAGCTCCTTACCAGTTTTCTTTTTCCCCTTTCTGTCCCATCTGCATACTTTTCTATTCCCTGTTTTATTCTTCACTTAGTACTATGTATTGTGGTCAACATTCGAAAAATGAAGTACTATCCTCTTGAATTAAGTAGCACATCACTTTACAGTTTAAACTGATATCCCCATTTACTTTACCCACATATGTCATAACATACTATAAATGTTTCTGATGTTTCAACATAACATTTTTATAATACTAATTTTATGTAAAAACTTAACAATTGCCCTGCAAGATGCATTTAGTTTTAGATTTACTAAAACTGTTTATTGATGCATTATTTATTAATATATTTCTTTTGCTGTTTTAAAATTGTTTAGTATAGATCCAACAGCATAAAACAAAGTTATCTTTGTAAGTGAATATAAAATTACAAAATCAGATATACAGATACACAATGACTTTACAAGTACTTAGATGAGTAAAATGCACCAATCACAATAAATATGCAAACTATGTATGTACTACTGTTCATTGAACTATCAGTGGATGTGATCTGTTTAAGTGCTCTTGTATTAAAGCCATTTCTGTAATCTACATGAATTTTTATAAGGAAATTAGAAAAACATATATTGCTTGTTACTGCCATGTATAACTTAGATCTGATGAAGCTCTGAAAAGAAAGAAAACACTCATCTCTGGTTTTAACCTAATAAACCATGGTTTAAACAAACAATACAAGCTTAGACCTTATTTTCTTATTTTTTAATAAGAATGCAAAGTTATCTTTAACACAGATCTTACATAAAAGTTGCGTTAATGGTCTATTTTAGTAACTCATATGCCAATATAAAGAGTAATCATTGCTGTGCAACTAGTTTTCCCTCTTTATATACACTCTATATATCTATAGCCAACAGCTATTTTTTTGTGTGTGTGTGTGTGTGTGTGTGTGTTGGAGCACCTTCTGTGTGGAATCTGCATGTCCTCCCCACGTTAAAGACATGCAGGTAGGTGTGAGCATGAATGGGCATGCCTTCATTGAAGGTTGGGCATCAGGCTGGCAACTCGGCACCGTAAAAATCCACTGTCAATCATGAGCAGGCCGGAATTCCGCTGTGGTGACCCCTAACTGGGAAAAGTCAAAAGTGTTTATATATATATATATATATATATATATATATATATGCATTTTTTTCCCTAAGGGAGGCTTGTTCCCTCACCCTCAGTCATTTACTTGCACAGTATATCCCACTCTGAGGCCATGCCACTTCAAATAAGAAATTATTTCATTAATTTAAACTCAAAAATATTTGGCAATTTGAATAAATCAGGCTGAGCCTTTAAATATGTGGTCTTGAGCTATTAACACACTACATTTTATACATATTACTGTTATTTTAATTTTATGTATGCATTATCGCCTGAACCATGCCAGTAAAATGTTTTGAATCTGCATCATTTAACCAGTTAATGAATAACCAAAATTAACATTGTTTTTTAGTTATATAGTTGAACTTATTAAGTAATTTATTAATTATCATTTCGTGGTATGGGTAAGGCCAATCTCTAACCAATGGGATGGGTTAATTAGAGCTCATAAAGGGAAACTGGCTAGGCATAAAATACCTTTATAAAACACCAACAAAGCTTCAGGTTTAACAAGCATAAAATGGCCCAGAAGGGCAGCTAGCCTAGTACTTACCTGTGAACCTGTAAGTATATTTCTTTCTCAGGCCATTCATTAAATTATTTTAAACTGCTTGCTTCTTCCTCTTTTTCTTCATTATACCTCATTCCTGGAGCATTCTTTGAACATGTATACTTTGCATAGAACTAGAGAAGAACAGTTTCTGGAAACATCACCTGAACTTGCATCTGATTTTAAAATATGAAATGGTCAGATTTCGGGACAGGATGCAAAACAGCATTTCCTAAATCATTAATTCATTCTTTCATTTGTTCATTCATCCACTTATTTTGTTTAACAGTTTGTACAACTGTGTTTTGGCCTAATTTTAGAGGTGACTGTAGGCTGGGCTCAGACGTGGATAACTTAATACGCCACCTCTATAGGATATGGTGTAAATAGATATACTGAGCTTGATATTATATATAAAGAAAAACTAAAGTAAGGAAAGGGAAAATGGAAATGGGTTAAAGGGTTAAGAGTTGTAGAAATGTAACTTTTTAACAGCACTATAAGGCAGCAGAATGTGGTTGTGGAAGCTAGTGGTTGCAATTTTTTTGTAGCAAGACTCCAGTTTTTTAATCTGATTTTCTGAGGTTAGTGAATATTGGTGAGGTATATAGAAGGGTAGAGAGTAGATGAGTCCTAGCTGTGGAATATCTAGTAGCCTCAGTTAAGTATGGCTTGACTCGGTATATTGAGCCTAGCTTAATGTGGACCTTTTTGATAGAGTAAGGTGTTTGCCAAATGTTAGGTTGTTGTGAATTGTGATTCCAAGGAGTTTGGTGTGCTGGATAGGTTCAATTTAGTTTTATTGGCTGAGTAGATAGTGAAGGGGGGAGAGTTATCAGGAACTTTGCTATTAATGAAAAGCATAAGCTTGTTTTTATTTGGTTTGAGTATAAGCTGAGAGTCAGAGAGGTATTTTTCAATGTCTTGGAAAGACTGTTGGGTTGTTTGTAGGAGTTCTGGTACAGAGGGAGCTGAACATATGAGGGAGGAGTCATCGGCATATTGAATGATGGTTGCATGCAGGGTGGCTGTAGAGAGCCTGTTGATGAATATAGTGAAGAGCAATGGACTGAGAATTGAGCCTTGGGGTACTTCTACTGAGACTGATAATAGGGTGGAAAGTTCATTTTACAACTTAACTGCCTGTTGGCAGTCAACTAAGTAGCTGAGAAACCAGAAGAGGCTGGCTGGGTTAGGTTTAAGGAAGCCAGCTCATTTAGTAGCTTTTGGTGGGATACTGTATCAAAGGCCTTAGACATACCAAAAAAGATAAATGAGATGAGATGGTTTTCATTTCCAAGCTGGTTGATTGAGTTTGTTAGACTAACTAACAAAGCTAAAAAAGTGACGTGAAAGTCTATGTAACAACTGCACTAGACAGAATACTGTTATATATGGTGCAAATAATATTGATTCCTATACATTGCTACATTTTTGTATTTGATATATAGAATTCTCACAGCAGATATTCCAAAAGATAGTACATAAAAAGAGGGCTATAGCCCTCTTAATCAGAAAAATAGACTTCTGTGGACAAGGGAGGCTTGTGCCTGAAGTAGCAGTTCTATAGAATATTCCAGAATAACCTGAAGAAGCCTGGGTATCATTCATTGGGAATCCCAAAAGAGGGAAGCTGATTAAAAGTATATTTTGACTGTGCTAAAACTGGTGTGAGGGACTGTTTTATGCTTTTCCTAAGTGGACTAGTAGAAAAGGTCCTTTATTTAATTCTTGCTGCTTTTATCTGTATACACAAGAAGAGAATAAATCAGTATGTTTCTGTTCAGTGTCTGTTTCCTTATTTTATATCAAATAAAATAGAAGAGGTGATGGACAGGCAAACAGAGAGCTATTTCATTACTCTTGAATTGGTGATCCATTTCCATCTGTTTTTAGGAGATACCATAACAAAGAGACTGCCACGGTAAAGGTCACAGATGACCTTCTGAGGGTGAGAGGTTGCAGATTATTGTTCCATCCTGGCTCATATGATAGCATGGAGACTGTCACGGTAAAGGTCACAGATGACCTTCTCAGGGTGAGAAGATGCAGATTATGTTCCATCCTGGCTCATATCACACCATGGAGACTGTTACGATAAACATCAAAGATGACCTTCTGAGGGTGAGAGGGTGCAGATTACGTTCCATCCTGGCTCGACTTAGTTTCTCTCTACATAATTTGATTTGATGGGTCAAGAGATTATGTTTTATCAGCTGTGAACCTCCTGCACCTTTGACACACTGCATCTGCCTTTCTAAGATTTTATTTAGCTGATAGGTTTCAGAGAGGCGTATGTAATACAAATGCTACTTTGTCCCTACTTTTATCCAATGGGGTTCTGCAAGGTTCAGCGTTAGGTCATTAGTTAGTTAGTTAGTTAGTTAGTTAGTTAGTTACAGTCTCCATGCTCCCTCTTGGAGATATCATCCACATGAATGGCATGAGCAATCATTGTTTTATTGATGGCACTCACCTCTGCCTTTTTTCAGCCCTTTTCATGGAAATGTTAGCGGTATTGTGGTCAGTCTTCCTTCAGATACCTTCAAGCTTACTGCAGTTAAAGTGGATACAATTAAATCCTGCAAAGGTTGAGCTCTTGATAGTGGAAACTATGATAAAAATATTGTCCTTCTTTCATTTTGAGTCTTCTGTTACGATTAGCAAAGAGAGTTTTTCTTTGTTTTTTTTTTTTTTATTTTGTTTGCTTTGTTTTTTTTTGGGGGGGGGGGGTGACAGTGTGTTTGGACAGTGTTTGTCCATGAACTTTCTGTCTGCAGTGGTCAAATCTTTCTTATGCTAAGGAAAAGCATTAGAATCAGGTGTTTCTCCTCTAAAGTGATGATAGTCCTGTAAGGGTCTATATTAGAAGCAGGAAAATGCTTCTGAGCGAATACGGAAACAGCGACACATATTCATTGAATTGCATTTAAGCAATTTGATGAATATGTCATAGGGCAAGGAGATAGTTGGCCAACTTTACGGAGTTGCCCTTTCCTTCCCTATAGTGCGATCTCAGAGTTGGTATATTTAGTTAGGGGGGTGTGGGGGGCAAAGACCCCCACCTGTTTATGGTGTTAATTTTTTTTTTTTTTTTTAGCGAACGACTGCATAATTTTTTTCCCTAGGGAAAAATTTGATTATGTGGCCGTTCCCTATTTTCAGGTTTCGTGCATTATGTGTCGATTTTTATGTAGTCACACATATGCACTTTTAGTCTTATAGTATAGACCCGTGTTATAATACCTGCAGCAGTCTCTCTTTGTGCTTTGATTATTGTAATTCTCTGTTATATGAGGCAGCCTGCAGGTTATCTTTGCTGACTTCAATTGCTTAAGAATGACATCGGTATGTTACTGCGACAGAAATCACGCTGTCTCTACATTGTGAGCTCTCTGCACTGGCTATCTTTCAGGTACCAAATATCTATACATTTTTGACATTTTTTACTATACTGAAGATAATCTGAAGCCAGCCTATTTAAACGACCTCACCATCCAGCAAGAACCTTCTTGTTCACCAATGGGGGAATCCTTATGGTCTCTAGGGCATATCTGACTTGGTCAACCTTTATGCTTTCCTTCTCACAAGTGGACTCAGTTTTGTGGAATTATTTTCCTTTGTGGCTCAATTAATACCCAATTGAGCTGACCTTCTGGGGGTACTTGAAAAATTGTTTATCTTGTCACAAGCATGTGATGGCACATGCTTCTGTAACATTACTGGAGGCAATTTAATATGTTTAAGTGTCTGTGTATTTTTATGTTTAAATTTATGTGTACTTTTTTATGTTTCATACTAACCTTTGTGACATGCAGAATAAACAATATTTAGACTGGCTGACTGAAGGTGTAACTCTTTTTCTGACTTCATTTGTAATACCATTATCAGTAAAAATATGGTCCATTCCACAGCAGTCCTCCCAGAACTGGATTTTTATAAAGTATACAGTAGATTTTCTCTACATCATGTTTATGCAAATCCTTGATTCTTTAAATTTTGAGAACACTTTGACAATTACATTGAAGGTGGTATCTATGAAATATAATGTACAAATATGATAAAATGAGTTATTAACTTTGAAAGTGAAATCCAGGCTTCAAAATAACAGCAACATTGGTAAATCAATTATCCATGGAGAAGTAGCGGAGGATGTTGCAGACTGAACGTTGCAGAAGAAAAAGATACAGCAAACCCATGAGAGCAGCTTAGAAAGTACTCGGGATGGAAAACTGTTCAAATGTCCTTCAAAAGATGTTTTTTCTCAACAATGTGCATCTGCTGTGTTAACCCTTTAATAAAAATGAAACTATAAACATTAGAATTGCTCGTACATAAAAATGGACTATGGGGGCTGTAATCCTTTTGCATTTTATTTATAAATAAAGTTCTTTATTGCATACTACATTCAGTGCCCACTAAGTATGACATTTTTGCTGTTCCTTTTGCTTCTCCCTGTTGTTTCGTTCACTTATGAGAACCCTCACTGTTGCTCTTTATAGAAAGGATTTCTGCAGAGTAGCTACACGGTTTTTAATCACTGATTTTGTTTTTTTTTTGCTTTTTATCCATCTCATAAACAAAGTTACATGGACCCCTTTTTGGTTTATTTACAGATAACAGATAAATGATTTGCTTCAGTGATAAAGCCAGCATTTCTTCCACTAAACCATCTTCTTCCTCTACTCACTCAGCCATCTCATTAGTCAGACATGTTCCTCTACTCACTTATGCACCTTTTTAGCCAGACAAGTTCCTCTACTTATGCGCATTGTTATCCAGACATGTTCTTCTACTCACGCAGAGACTTTGTTAGTCATACATATTCCTCTACTCACTTACCACTTTAGTAGCCAGACATGTTCCTCTACTCATTCATGCCCCTTGTTACATAGGCATGTTCCTCTACTCTCTCATATACTTTGTTAACCAGACCTCTTCCTCTTATTACTCATGCAGTTCGATAGCCAGCCATGTTCTTCTACTCACTCACACACCTTGTTTTCTAGACATGTTCTACTACTTACTCATGGACTCTGTTAGCTAGACATGTTCCTCTGCTTACTGACTCACTTTTTTAGCCACATATATTCCTCTACTCACTCATGGACTTTGTTAGCCAGCCATGTTCATCTACTCACACACACACCTTGCTAGCCAGACATGCTCCTCTATTCACTCACACACCTTGTTTTCCAGACATGTTTCTCTACTTACTCATGGACTCTGTTAGCAAAACATGTTCCACTACTCACTCACGCACCTTGTTAGCCAGACATGCTCCTCTACTCACTCACGCACCTTGCTACCTAGGCATGTTCCTCTACTCACTTATGCACTTTGTTAGCCAGACATGTTCCTCTGCTTATGCACTTAGCCAGACATGTTCCTCTACTCACCCACACACCCTCTTAGCAAAACATGTTCCACTACTCTCTCATACACTTTGTCAGACATGTTCCCCTAATTACTCATGTACTTTCTTAACCAGACCTATTCCTCTACTCACTCATCTACTTTGATAGCCAGATATGTTTCTGTATTCACTGACACACTTTAGTAGCCAGAAATGTTTCTCAACTCACTCACATACCTTGTTAGCTAGACATGTTACTCTAATCACTCATGCACTTTGTCAGCTAGACACGTTCCTCTATTCTCTCATGCACTTTGTTAGCCAGACATGTTCCTCTACTCATTCATGCATTTTGTTTGTCAGACATGTTCCTCTATTCATTCACGCACTTTGCTAGTCAGACATATTTGTCTACTCAATCACACACCTTGTTAGTCAGACGTGTTCCTGTACTTACTCATGCATATTGTTAGCCAGACATGTTCCTCTACTCACTCACAGACTTTTTTAGCCAGACATGTTCCTCTACTTACTCACACACCTTGTTAGCCAGATACGTTACTCTACTCTCTCATGCACTTTGTCAGCTAAACAGGTTCCTCTACTTACTCAAGCACTTTCATGCACTTTGTTAGCCAGTCATGTTCCTCCACTCCCTCACGCACCTTGTTACCTAGATATGTTCCTCTACACTTACTCATACACTTTTTTTGCCAGACATGTTCCTGTACTCTCTCATGCACTTTGTTAGCCAGACATGTTCCTCTACGCAGTGACGAACTTTGTTAGTCAGACATGTTCCTATACACAATGATGCACCATGTTAGCCAGACTTGTTCCTCTACTCTCTCATGCACTTTATTTGCCAGACAAGTTCCTCTGCTTACACACTTTGTTAGCTAGACATGTTCCTTTACTCTCTCATACACTTTGTTAGTCATACATATTCCTCTATTCACTTAAACACTTTAGTAGCCAGACATGTTCCTCTACTAACTCACGCACTTTGTTAGCCAGACATGTTCCTCTACTCACTAGTGGACTTTGATATCCAGACATGTTCCTCTTCTCACTCATGGACTTTGTTAGCCAGACATGTTCCTCTACTCACTCACGCACTTCGATAGCCTGATACGTTCCTGTGCTCACTGACACACTTTAGTAGCCAGGTATTTCCTGTACTCACTCACATACCTTGTTACCCAGACATGTTCCTCTTCTCACTCATGGACTTTGTTAGCCAGACATATTCCTCTACTCACTCACGCACTTCGATAGCTTGATACATTCCTGTGCTCACTGACACACTTTAGTAGCCAGGTATTTCCTGTACTCACTCACGTACCTTGTTACCCAGACATGTTCTTCTTCTCACTCATGCACTTTGGCATCCAGATATGTTCCTCTACTCATTCATGCACTTTAGTAGCCAGACATGTTCCTCTAGTCACTCACACACTTTTTTAGCCAGACATGTTGCTCTATTCACTCACGTACCTTGCTAGCCAGACATGCTCCTCTATTCATTTATGCACTTTGTTACCCAGACGTATTCCTCTACATACTCACACAATTTGTTAGCCAGACATGCTCCTCTACTCACTCATGCATCTTGTTAGCAAGACATGTTCCTCTATCTCTGTTACGCACTTTCTTAGCCAGACATGTTCCTCTACTCTCTCGCACACTTTGTTAGTCAGACATATTCCTCTACTTACTCACTCACCTTGCTAGCCAGACATGTTCCTCTGCTCTCTCACAAACTTTTTCATATGTATATGAACTCTTAACAGCAGTCAATTTAGTAACGCATAATTCAAATGGTGGGTGCCATGACATGCTGTATAGACAAGAATGTTGTTTGTACTTCCATGTATCCATATATAAATGTTAACCCAATATTTATATATATATTTTTTATTCTAATGTTTAACTGTAGGATGCCATGCCATGCTACATAAGACAGAAAATTGTTTTGAACATTTTTATGCATTATTATTTTTATGCATTACTACATTTTACTACTTCTTTATACTTCAACATTCTGTTATATGCATTTTTTGGATATTTATATATTTTTAAATATTTTCAAAATTTTTAACAACAACATTTTTAAAAGGTTTTCAAACATTTAAATATTTTTAATAACCGTATGTTTACATATTACGAGTATGATTTACTATGTCACAATATTGGACAAGAGAGTGTGTATACTTACTTGCCTTTTAATAAGTCCAGAGGGTGTTTTGAAAGAAACTCTTAAAGGAAGTAATTACTTATTGACTGGATCCTCATAGCATCATCAGTGTGTTGGGATAGCCCTCACCCATTGCCTGACTAACAACATGCTTGCACGATGGACTGTACTTAAATGCATTGGTTTTAGTGAATGCTTTTACCTGAAGAAGTCTCACCACCAGGTGGGACGAAAAATGCTTTGTGTTCACAGTTGTTTTATCTTCTACTTCAATATATATTCTGTATTTTTTATTATTTTTGCTTGTGCTATATTAAAGAAAAGGAACTACAGTACTTGGAGTTGACTTACCTTCTTCCACAAGTGTCTTGGATTGTTGTTTGGTCTTCTACTTTTCCTGGTTTTATATTCTGCTGTCAAACTTACCATCAAATAGCCTCCTAGTAACATGACTGATATAAACCCATATGGATATAATCTGCTTTCCATATACTGATATAAACCCATATGAATGTAATCTACTTTCTATATACTCAGCCTTGTAGTGCATTTTAACCCCAGATGATTCCAATCTGCAACTGCAGTTTCCAACAACTTCAGTCACCATTTTCACTGCTTCAGCCTATGTGCTACTCTTTGTGACTGCAGACAGACAGAAGTTACATTGCACCATGGCTGTTTTGATGTGTGTATCACTGTGCTGTCATGGGTCCTACTTGTTCTTCTTGCAGACTTGTATTCTGTGTTGTCTTCTACATGCTAGCTGCACTGCCTTTCACTCTCATGTCATGCCTTTCCTGAATTAGCATGACTGCTCCTGCATAAGACAGCAGTTCTACACAGTGATGACTACAAATTTTCAAAGTACCTTTTATCAAACTCTGCATAAACCATAAACATTCTGAAACAATCAATATTTCAATGATTTTCCAAGAACATACCTTCATTAAGAAGACATGCAGGTACACAAAATGTAAAATTATTACTGTAATCCAGTGTGAGACACCAACTAGCTCTGTCCTGTTGCAGAAGTATTTTAAGGCATTTGTAAGACAAGTGTGATGGATTTTTCCCTTCTGTCCCACCTTCCACCACTCTTTTCCCAGTGACATGTCTTAAGGTGTGCCATACTGATATTTCTTTTACCCTGAATTCCTAATGCATTATTTGCAAAACAGAAGTCAAGAAAAAATATTAAAAAATGGTTTCTTCACATTTGGGAAGTGTTGACAGTATACTTGGACACTTGATTCAAAAATGAAAACATCTGTTACAGTCAGTTATAAATGTATTCAGATATCATTCTAACACTTTGCACAAATGTGCAAACTCTTTTCACTATGTTTTATAGTTACTGTTGCTTTTGTGACTTTACTCACGTGGGCTTTCAGAAATAATGGTAACAATCCCTGGCACACTCATATTATAAACAAAGTCATGGCAGTTGACTTACAATTTTGCTGAGATATAATTTCTAATAGGAGTTCCCAACGTTGCTTCAACTGGATATAAAATACGATTCTTGAATGCATTTCTGTAGACAGATTTCCTTTTTATTTGCCATCAGTCATAAGTGGAAACATTAAGAATCCTGTTTCAAAAACCCTTCCCCATAATTGTACCAAAGATATTTTAAAAAACATTGTAAAGCTGTCAGCATCCCTTAACTGCTATGAAGTCACAAAACTTCAGTGCAATGAGGAGCACCATCTAGCTGTATCCTATTTCCAGAACTATTTAAAATGCCTGCATTGTCAGCAAAACTTGAATTTAAAGTAAAAGAAATTCGGATTAAAGCCATTTCACTAAGCTAGGTTAATTTGAGTTGGTTTCTCCAAAAACATAACACATCTAGTTAGCGAGATACTGAATTAAGTGCCCTATTACATCAGCAGAGTCAGAGCACACCTCCTTTCAATGACTGGTGCATAGTTCCAGGGTCCACATTCCACCCAATAGCAGCTTAAATACACAGGCTACTCTAATTTCTATCCCTAATATCATTAAGCAGTTTGGATATTAAACATGTTCTATCCCATGTGCTATCATAACCCCAGCTGCAAGTACTCTGTTTCAGTCACCTGAGTTTTCCTGTTGTTGTGCTAATGTGGTACAGGATATCACTCAGTAACTGCACCTCATCAGAAGTTTAAAGGGAGCTCAGATTCGCATACTTCATGCAACACCCTTCACTGCCCCATACCTGTTCTGACCCTTCCTTCCATATTACTGAACCCACTCCATTATACCCCACTGGCTTGTTGCATGACAATACCGAACAATATGTGTTTAATAAATATATATATATATATATATATATATATATATATATATATATATATATATGGTCTATATTGAATCGGCGAATGCTTAAAAAAGCGAACGCTGATTCATCAACCCTATTTGAGCGATTTTTTTCACAGGGAAAAAAATCGCTGGGCTGGTTTCATGAGTTAGCCATTTCCTCTACTGTGGTGCAATCTCGTAGTTGATATATTTAAGTAGGGGGGGCGTGTGGGGTGCACAGCTCCCCACATTAAACACTGTTTTAAGTTTTCTTTTTTTTTTTTTTTTTTTTTTTTTTTTTTGTGGAACAGCGATTTTTTTTTCCCTGGGAAAAAAATCTCTGTTCCAAGCATTCGGGATTTTCAGCGTTCAGTGAACTAGGGTCGATCAATCAGCATTCGCTTTTTTAATCGTTCGCTGATTTAATATAGACCCAGATATATATATATATATATATATATATATATATATATATATATATATATTTAAATTCTGCTGTATGGCAGATTTCATGAATCCTAGCCATAAGCTATAATTGAATATGGCATGAAAACGGTAAGTTACTGTTAATATCAGTAAAACAACTAAAATTCTAAGAGCATGCTGCTGCTATAAAATGGATCCATTTGGTACTGAGATAATAATAATTTTTTATCAAGTACCTAAAACCAGATGAAAACTTTGGAAATTAGAAGTCCTGGTGCAATCCATAAAAAAACCTCCTAAACAAACTACCTTACCCCTGGAATCCACAGGTTATGAAATATTCAATTTAAATGTTTCTGAGCAACCAAGTCAAAGCCGCCTGCATATCACATTCAAATGTGCAAAGTGTTAACTAAAGTTATTACTTAAAACACATAAATCCCATTAAAAACTAATTAAAAAAATTAAAATGTTCAAAATTTTAAGCATTACCATTTTACCTACTGATCTCTTTGACAAGTTAGGACTACCAGAAGTTTAACCAATAGAGAAGGTTATCAACCATAAGATACAAAGCTAAATCGGGCAAACATACTAACATGTTTACTAGATGATAAGTCTGAGTCTTCCTTTCCCCATTGACGTTTACAGCTATAGACTTCTTCATGACCTTCCTTCTTGCTCTGTTACTGAAGCCTGTCCTTAATCATATAAAAACTTCCAAATCATAACCATTTCCTTTTGTATTAAATGCATGAGCCAGACTGCATGCCCTGAATAGATCCTTCACTTTACAGCTGCATTTTCATGGAACACAAATCCTTAATTAGTACAAAGGACAAAGGTTGAACAATACACAAATATGCTGTTCTATCTTTCAGCTGGGTAGCCTATGGAGAACATAGAAATAAGAACATTTTTCGATAAAAGAGCTCAAAGTAAACTGCCATGCAATCTAGTTGCAATAAGAGTTATATAATCACCAACAGTTTCATTTCACTCGTCTTCACGTTCCTCTGATGAAGGTTAATGGGGTAAAAGACAGAACAGGACAGACCATATTTCCTTTTCTCCAGCCACAGTTTCTGCAAAATTTATGGCCCTCTTTAAATGGTTCTAGGACAGCCTAGACATATAATGGCTCGAGTATGTCCACGGCGTGTCCCAGGGCCTTTTGTCAGTGGGAACTACCTAGAATGAATAGAATGAGAACTGGTCTGCAGGAATCTTCATGAGATGCCTAAATTGTCCCTGTTGATTTTTTCTTTATCTGAAAAAAATGCTTTGGAATGGATTGCAAATCCAACAACCTTACAGCAAAACCACATTTACACTCTACTTGTACCAAGATATTGTTCCTTTTTACTCGCTAGACACACCAACCAATGCATACTCTTTATTAGTTCCTGACCTGCTTCTGCAGTCATAGATACCAGGCATATGCAACATACTTGCCCAAGTAAAATTTTTACTGAGCATCTATTAAAATTATAATGGCTCAAAGAGAATTTTACATGTACATAATATTAGAATTATTATGGCTCAGAAAGCCCAGAACATTTGGAACTTGCAAATGAATGTCTACTGCAGACAGAGCTATACACAATATGATTAGAGAAAGTATTTTCATTATATTTTATTTTTTATTTTATTTTTTTGGAGGGTGAGAGCAACAGCTAAAACTCATGGATAGTTTTCTTTCATATATTAGGAGGAGAAGCTTTTATTTTAAAGCATACCTTTTCCTCAACTGAGTGCCTTTAACCTCCAAAATTTCTTCCCAGACCTCCCCCCCCCCGACATTCTCAAGTACCTTCATAGATCCTTACTGTTTGATCCCAGGTGCAACCCTTTGCTGGGTGGGTTTCACATTTTTTCAGGTGGCAGTACATTATAGTGACTCAGCTCTAAAACCTGGGATCAAGCGCTGCCATGGAGAGTTACCATCACTCTGCAGCAGCTACTTAACACACTGTGCAGTGATGCCATCACGTATGTGACCCAAAATCTTGTACACAATATGGCTTCTCATTTCCTCCGCCTTTAAAGATAGATACAAGGCTTCTAATGAGACTATGCATGTTATAATATGTCCCAATAAGCTTCCCCAAGAGAGCAGATCTGATGGGCAGCTGCCGTATTCTATCACCCTGGCCAACTCTCCTGGAACAATGTGTCTGTTCCCAAATCCAGGTCACCAGCGACAAAAATGAATGCCTCGTTGTGCTTGCAGGTTGACTGTGAGCAAGGGTAGCATTAGAAGACAAGAGTACATACTTCAAATGTAGGGATGACACTGCAACACGAAGATATCCATCTACAACATTACAGTCGCTTATCGAGTATGCATATGTATATATGTGCTTGTTACAGACAGAGCACAGATATTTACAAGACAATCCCTCTGTAAAATGTAGAGGGCATGTCAGCATTTCACTATATTTTGGTTGAGTACTAAACAGTAATAAATGTCAAAGTCAAATATTCAGCCTTAAAACAAGAACTTGGGAAGGAAAAGAAAGAGGTAAAACAGCACCAACTCTCAAAGGCCTTGTTTGTGTCATTATCAGTAAAGAATGAAAACAGAGGAAAATTAATTCATATTGGCTGACTTTTTAGTTGTTGTTATTTACATTCTTAAGATTTTTTGTAGACTTTAACTAGTTTGTATCATTTTCTGGCATTTTAAATGCTCATAGTTTAATGGCCTATTTAATATGTTATAACAAAGATGGTTTGTCCTAAATTATCAAGACTTTTTATTTTTTTGTGTGTGATTTAACATAACTGCCCAAATCACCACGGTCCTGTGAATTTAAGCAGTAATGTGAATGTATTTAATAGCCTGTATCTGCAGTATATTGTTCCAAACAGAAGTGCTGTACATTGTGACAGTTCACAGTCCGCAGTGTCTTTGCATTTTTATCTTCAGTACCTAGTTTAAATACTTGGCAGACATTATCATTTTGCTGATTAGGGATGAGGGTGTGATTTACAACACTCTGTGAACACTACAGCACACATTAAGGCAGGGACAATTCAATAAGTTGTTCTTGTTACTGAATCTTTTAAGCAGTCAGCAATGTTACAGTTTAGCCTGATGGGCAGATCGTTCCATTCTGCTAGACTGCTCTGCTCATCAAGGAGAATTTGCTTGGCAGATAAGAGATACTAATATCATTCAGGTGCTTTTGACAGGAGAGCTGGGTCTGGGAGTATGACTGGGGTTCAGAAAGAGTATGGATGAACTGCTACCCCCAGAGGGATAGAATAATAAGATAGAGAGGCTTTAGGGGTAAAACAGAATGTATTTTGAGAGATAAAGAAACTGAGGCAAACAATTTGCACGTTTAACAGATATGCCACATGCATAGTCAATAAAATTATTTATTTATTCATTCATTCATTCATTCATTCTTTCTTTCATTCCAGTTGTTTACTAGGAAAGTCTGACTGTGCAAGCAAGCCCCTTTTCAGTTGATAAAGGAATCATGACAGTAGTATATTTACAACATACAGAATACTCGGGTAACATTTATCAGCATTATATAAAGCTCCACAAGATCTATTTACAGTAGTACTTATACAATATACAGAATGCTCAGGGAAGATTAGCAGCATTACGTACAAAGGGAGGATGAATAAAGCAGATAATTATGGAACAAAGAAGTACATTTTGCAGCAACATGATCAGCACTGAATGCAGTTAAATAGTGGTACATTAGGTCAGATATAATTGTATAGATTTTGTCATAAAAAAAGTAGAAGACAGAAAAATAAGGGAGCAGAGAATACCACTGATATTTATGTGTACATATAAGTAGCGTAGGAATAATTTAGCCAGGGGAATACCAGGGGCATAGCCAGGATTCAAGTAGTAACAGTTTTAGTTTATCCTTGAAGATATGTCATAACTGCATTATTTCAGTATAAATTAGAGAGATGGGAGTAGTATGGACTTATGGTTATGTCCAGTCCTCGTGAGAAAAGGCACATTAAAAGAGGCTGAAATTTGTAACCAGCCTATATCGTAAATGTGAAAATGCATAGCATTTTTAGGTGCTTCCAAAATGTGTCTTCAAAAGATAAGTGCTGAAAATGTTAAAGCTGCTGTAAAAGTATATAAAACATAAGCTTATAAAGCCTCTGACTCAGACAGTTATGTGTATCATCAAGCTGTCTCCCATGTGCTTGTGTGAAATAAACACATTATCTTAATTAGCGTTTGTCTCAGAATTGTATTTTAAGCCTAGAAAGAAATTAATTACTTTACCAATAAAGTGATTCACCTCAACAGCTGATGCTGTGAGCACAACTAGTTTGCTTTAAAAACAGGCTCATCTCTCTGGACCTAACTAAATGGGAAGGTTTTTTTTTTCATACCCATACAATTTCTTATTTGGAGCATTTGAGAGTATATGAATCAGTTTAATCAAAAGAACTTAATTCATTATATGTACTGCCTGTTAATTCACTAGTAGTAAACATATTACATTTATTTGCTAATTCATTAATGTGCTAATTTGTTATACTAAATATCTAATGTCCAAGATGGGTTATAATGTGAAGAAGAGTTAAGCTTGCATTGTACCTGCATAAATTTACTAATCCAAGCAGAAGGAAGGAAGGAAGAGGAGCACTACCTCTAAGAGTTAGCATGAAGAAGTGCCCCACACCCCTAAAAAAAAAAAAAGAAAAGCAAATATAGCCTTTTGCTGTTGTTACCTCCTCATCCACATGTCATTTGACTGTGGTGATTTGGGCAGTTATGTTAAAACACACACAAAAAAATGAAAAAGTGCTGATAATTTAGGTCAAAATATTTTTTGTCATTACATATTAAATAGGCCATTAAACTGTGATACAACATTTAAAATACCAGAAAATGATACAAAACAGTAGAAAGTTAAAAGTCTGCAAAAGAGAACAGGTTTAACCTTGTTAGCACAATTAAGTATTTTGCCCTTCAAAATCTGAAGTTTAGTTAAGCAGTACCCAGCTTTTTGCATCTGGAAAGGTGGTAAACCCAGTGGTAGGTAATAGCAAGAAAGTCTGAGGAGAAAAAAAAAAAGAAATTCGGTGGAATCTCCAACAGATAAAAGAAGACTTGCAGTTCTGAGGTCTATATACAAACATGCTACTGATCAGTTAGAGAGATTGCAACAGAGAAATGAACTGCAAATATATGATTGAACTTGCAATGTGGTATTTCAGTCATAAGCAAAAAAAGATGATAATATGTGTGATTGTTTTTCTGTACATTGTATGAAAGTACATCTGGAAAAGCATAGCAAATATACACAAAATGTAGAATGTTCTACATATATGTAGAACAAAAATTATAATTTGTAGAACAGGATCTGTAATTGTTTACAGTCAAGCTTGATGTAAAAAGTAATTAAAATATTTTGTAATTTTCTTTCTGGAAGGAGGGCAACTAAGCTAAATCAGGTAATTGTTGTGAAACTGCAATTATAAACATATTTTGTTCCTATGTGGAGTGTTAGCTACTAGGAAAAACAACAAACAGAATATAATTTATTTGTTTAATCCCAATGCTCATGGAAAGCTTCCAAAAAGTACCACAGACTGTGGTTCACTGAGGATTGAAGAACCAAATGACTGACATTAATGTTATAGCTCCCACTGTGGACCCTTTAGAAGATAGCTCTCCAGGAGTCAGATTGAACAGGAATAGTTCTCAGGATGTTTCTGAGTATGCACAGATTTGCTTCTCCATACCAGTGAGTTTAATTCTGCATTTGTGTTTCAGTCTGTTATGTACAGAAGATTCAAATGGTGTGGATATGATTAACTAACTATTCAAGTTACGTACAGGGAAGGAATTACGTAGTGAAACAAATTCTGCTTTAAAGCATCTTGTCTGCTCAGTACAGTTATTTTATTTGTTTCTTTCTTAAATTATATAGTTTTCTGCATACTTAATATTTAACTATACTATCCAACTTGGGTAAAGCATTTTTATCTAGTCACTATTTATTTATTTATTTCATTTAAGTGATAAGAGGGTACCTAATGGGAATGGTGGCTAGCTGTTGACAGATTTGTCCAAATGACAGACTGCTGTGCTATACATTAATATTCATGCATATATTTAGGTTTATTTATTGAAAGTGGAACAGTAATTAGAGATCTCCAGCCAAGTAATCTGGAGTTAGATCATAAATCTGGGTGACCATTAGATTTTTGTGGGGAATGAAGCAGATCCAAGGACTGTAGTCCCTACACACAATTACACTGAGGAATGAATAGGAATTTTGATTTAGACACCTGGAAATGGAAGATGAAGGTTGGAAACCATCTCTCAATCCAGTATTGCATAAGGAACTGTGGAGCAGGGCATCAACAGAATGGTGGATCAAAGCTACAAAATAAAAAGTGTACAGCAGTATTTATCCTATACAAAACATACATTTTGGGGTAAGTATGTTAAATGAGAAAAGCAAGCAAACCTTCATGGTTTAAAAGTACAACAACATGAAAGCAGAATTAAGTAATTCATAAGGGAAGCTCCTTAAAAGCAAGATCAGTGAAATTACAAATAACTAGATTAAATAATATTATAACCAAAACAAGATCAGAGTGGCATTTGTCCTCATGTATCAATCACTAATCAGTACACAAATCTATATGAAAGTGTTTACCCTAATAAAGTCAAATCTGTTTAAAAATGTTATGTTTGGGCAATTGGTAAAATAAGACATAATTAGTCTGACTCTAAATATTTTTGATTTGTATTGCATTATTTTGCTGTGAACAGTTCCACTGGAACAGTTGCACTGGCATGCAAATGCAAGACATTTCTAAGTGTCATTCGTGGTGATTAAATAATGACATAACCAAGATAAAGAGATGGAAAAGAAAGAGGTCACATTAGTTAAAATTAAGAAATAGATGGTAATGTTAGGAAGACTGGGTGATAGTAATGTATTTTAATGTCAGAAACTAGGAAAGAAAGATGATGATTTAGCACAAATGGTTCTTACTGCAGTACGCTTTCTTCATGCAGAATAAACTACCAGTGCATAACAAGCAATGCAGCACTCCTGCTACACTCACCATTAACCAAGACAATTGGGTAATACCTCACTTCTCTCCTTGCCTATTTCATATCACTCTTGAAGGAGGAGGTAATTCTTGATGATGGATGTCCCGAGCCAAGCTAAACATGGTTTGATGACTCTTTATCTAGTATCTACCTCCTAATCAACCTATGAACTGTTATATTTCTGCAGCAGCTGTACTACACAGAGGTCATGTATCACTGGCGAATTTGTCTGCTTTGAAATAAGCTATCATATAATATGGGATGCTCAGTAGTCATGGTCATATGATAATATGCCATGTTAAGTAAGCAATATTTATAAACAAATTACAATATTGTCAGTTGGGCATATCTAAAATCTAGGCTGTATTTTCATTGCTTTCTCCAGCACATTCTCTGTGACCATCAAATTACATGCAACATGTCCAAAATATTAAAATAAGCAATTTGTTATGACCATTGCTATAGAGAAATGTTAATATTTTCATTTCCTTATGGCCCAAACTCATATATCTTGTGTATCTTTCTTTACCTCAACCTCCCCCTGCCTGAAGACTGTAGAAGAATAATTTGTTCTGCAAAATATTAATGCAAATATGTAAACATGCTTTAGTTTATGCACTGATTTAATAAACACGGTGTTATATCGCCTTATTTGTGTCACAGCCTTTCAGTCATTGCTCATATCAAACTGTATGCTTTTGCTTTCAGTACTTCTTAGGAAATAAAACCAAACTGCAATTATCACATTCCAAAATACAGTTATTAGCAGAAATATTAAACAAATATGCACAATTGTCACAATACCCCTGTAGTTAAATTACTATATCTTAATTTCCATTGAGACAAAACTCATTTTTGTTGTGAAGCTTTCATTCACCCACCCTTGTGTGCAACCTGCTGTCTGACATACCAATCAGTTTTTCCAAGCAATAATGTGATAATAAGTTATATTTTTAACAATGCTATGATATAAAAGGTGTTATATTTTTAGTTTTGCTAATAGCTTTCACTCTGTGCTCACTTCAAATTGTGAGTTTTAAGCACCTGTTTGCAATCCTATTCTTTTTTGCCAAACCTTTTTACTAAGCTTATGCATTGAGGGGAAGTTGTCATGCACAAACCCAAAGATAGCATAAGCCTAGCTAAGACCTGTGCTTATTTTAATAGGTGAAACTGTTGTTTCTTTTATGTGGCTGTATGATTATTATGATAAACAAAACAATCTGCATTTAGTAAAATGCAGGGTCTGTCATTAATATGAAATAAGAAACAAGAAAGAAAAAGTTTCTGAAAACTTACCCAGCTACACCAGAAGGTCCTGGGATTATGTGCTTCCATAAATGCCCAAACATTGACATTAACACAGTGTCAATTTTGCATCTAATGTGGACTTTCCATACATATAATGTTTTAATTACAGCTACAACAGACAGAAGTTTTATGAGTGTGGTACTGGAAAAAATGGCTAAAGACATTCTTACCTGGGTTTAGTCTTGCAGTGATACACTAAAAGGTATCATCTAGGTACCCTGGTGAAAGACGTGCCCTTAAGCTTGAAGTGAAGCACCTATATGCAGCCTACAGCTTCAGTAGCCTTTCTTTGTGATTGTTTCTCTACTGCATCAAACCTCCAATCATCAGTATCCTTACTTCTTCTCCAAAGAAGCTTGTTAATGTTACTGCCATTTTTATGAATGCAGCATGGAACCTGTCAGTTATCTCAGTTTTTCTCGCTAGTAGCAATGACCAGATTGGTCATTTTTCACTGCTTGATGTGCTGTGCTGGAGCTGTCAGCTTTGTTGACTGACTGGACAGTGTAGAAATGGCTAGTCACCAATAAGACAACACAGTATTTTATACTGTGTGCTACAAAAGCAAAGGTAAAGTTCGTGTTGCAATCAGTAAAATTAATTATGACACCACAGCCAATTACAGAACCCTATCTATGACTCTTCCTGAGTAGAATACTTTTACTAGTTAAAACAGTTAACCATCAAACCAAGAACACTTAACCATCAAGCCAAGTACCGTTCCTAAAGGTAACCCCAATTACCCATACATAAACTGGCAAATATATACTGCCAACAAAACAAATATCCCAAGATATTTCTGGACTTTGTAAATACCAGTACAACTGAGCAAACTGGCCCCTGTCTACAAGAAGTGTTAATCTTTTGATCTTGTCCTCACAAATGTTTCCCCCCAGTTGCACCACCCTGCCTGTTACCCTCCGTAGTCAAATCTGATTATCTCACTATTACCCTCTCCCTATAAAATCTGCTTTGCAACACTTAGTAACTCTTCTACATTCGGAGATCATTCCAAGGTCAGTTATTTACTGTTTCCTGCTCTTACTGATAATCATAAATGGTATAGCTCCACAGGAAACCTTGTACCTGAGGCTGTTGCCTCCTACTCTGGATTGTCCTCCTTCTTGGGCAGATGTATTGAGGCAGCTATATCACTCTAATGTAAGAATAACGGCATCTTTAAAACTAAATTCATATGGTGGACCTCCCACAAGAACAAACACTATAAGAAAAGGAACAAGCTCCTGGGCATCTCTAAAAGATGAGAAATTCATCATAACAAAGGGATTTAAAATGGAAAATCATGTGCTTCAAACATAACATTAAAAAATTCAAGGTTGATTTTAGGTATGCAAATAAATAGACAATCATATGGCCATCTTCAGATAAATTATAAAGCGTAGAATTAACCAACAATTCTGGACTCTACTTACCTGTAACGGTACCTCTTTCTTTGATGAGAAGAAAATTGTTAATATTCCTGCAAACAAATTGTCCTCCAGCTTTACTCATTCATTCTCTCCTCTCTCACACCATTCACCATCACACCTCTACTCCAGAGATCAATTTGGACCAAGTCCTTCAAGCAGTATCGTCTTTGGTAAACAGCAAATTGCTACTAACTACTGTTTCAATCACACCCTACTCCCAATGAGTCTACTATCAGACATCAGAGAACTTGGCACACCGAGTAGATGACTACCTCTCCTATGACCACTGCCTAGTAACCATACTCAGAAAACCCTTATATATATATATATATATATATATATATATATATATATATATATATATATATATATATATCACAATTAATCACAATAATTTGGTGTTAGAAGACAAGAAGGCTGCTAGTTCTATTTTCACTCCAGGTAATTGTACTGCTGACACAGACTATAGCAATATGGAGTGCTATCCTCCTGAATGTATCATCCTTCAATGAAACATTAAACCAGGTTCCCATCTGCTTGAGTTGAGGGTAGTTCAGATTGATGCAAAAGATCCCATTGCACCTATCAAAAAGAGTAGTGGTCCTTTATTTACATCATAGTTACATAACAACTTACATGCATATCTACATTTTTTCTGTTCATAAGTATACATATTTACATAATTGAGCAATTATATACTCAATTTATCATACTTATACATTCTTATTTAAATCAACTCCCACTCTTTTTACATAACCACCATTTTATTTTTCTTAATATTGTCAGCAATATCCATTTCCCATTAAGCATAATTTCATTTATTCTCTCATTCTATATTACATAAAACAATGTTATATCCATTCTTGTTTTTGATTCTTTACTTCTATTCTTATAATATCCACATTCAATCATATCCATAATTATAGTGTCACTGGGTTTGAAATCTTCAAAGAAATTTTCATCACATAAATTTTCTACTTTTTTTTTTTGCTCTCTTACATTTCAAAAAACATATTCAGTGGTTTCTTCTTTCACAAAAAACAAACACATTCTTTCACTTTTATTTTTATATGGCATATTACATTTACTGGTATTTTTTCTTTTATTTCTTATTTCCAAAAAAAAAAATCTTGCCATTCTACTTTCTTACTACATCATTTCTTTCTTTCTTTTATGGCTTTATTCTTTTCCTCTAACAATTTTCTCATGGATTAATACAATAATATTGTCTCATTATATTTTTATACCATGTTTTTCAATTATTTTATACTTCATCAATCTTTATTTTCCATATTTTTATTTTTGTTAATTATCTATTTCTTCATTAAGACTTTTGTTTATTCTTTTATTTCTTCTTATTTCCCAAAATTCTTCACACTTATATTTGAACACTTTTGTTACTCATTTCTCATTTTTCTCATGTATCCATTTCAATGCTTTGTACAATTTTAAAGATGCTGCATACCGCACTGGATTTAAAAAGCCTAGTCCTCCTTCCTGCTTATTCATATATCTGTGCAGTAACAGAAACCTGGTTCAGGACTCCCGAGAGCACCCCAGTACTACCAGGTTATACCTCATACCATGCTTTTCGGCCCCAAAACTTGGACTGAACCACAAAAGGAGGGGGAGTATCGATATTCTTCAAAGAAACCCACACCTCCAGGTTGGTGGCAAAGCACGAAGCATCAGAGACTATCCATGTGCAACTAACAGTGGGTAAAACTGCCTTCCAGTTTATAGCCTGCTACAGACCACCCTCCCAAACCCAGGAACCCCACTCGGCCTTCCTGAGAACACTGGAAAATATGAAGGTCTCTCCGAACACCATTATATTGGGTGACTTCAACTACCCAAACATAGATTGGGAGCATTACTCTAGCTCCAACACCCTTGCCCAAAGGTTCCTAGAATTCATAAACTCAAATGCTATGGAACAACTTGTTACCACTCCCACAAGAGAGGAAAACATACTGGACCTGATCATCACCTATGCTCCAGACCAGAAGTGTATCCCTCACTGGTAAGATCAGACCATAAACTGATCTCACTGGATATTCACATCCCGACCCCACCCCCTGCCCAGAAAACCACAGTGAAAAACTTCTCTAAAGCAAATTTCACACTCCTCAAAACCGAGGTGGAATCCTTCAAAGCCCCCGGGCTGTGGAAAATACGGCCCAGACCGCAGAATCCTTTATAAATGCATTCTATGAACACCTTCAGGAATGCATGGATCATGCAATCCCAAATAAAACCAAGACCCAATCCTCCAAAGGCAGACAACCTGTCTGGTGGACCCCAGCCATAAACAAACTATACAATAGAAGGAGGAAGCTACTACATGATAGAGCAAAATCCCAAAAGGGAAGGCATCTCTGATCAGTATTAGCAAAACTAAGGGCACTCATAAAATCGTCAAAGGCCAGCTTCGAGAGAAAAATTGCACAGGACACTAAGGATAATCACAAGGCTTTCTTTAGTTATGTTAGGAACCTGGGTTGGAATTCCCAGATATGCTCAGAATTAGTCCAAAATGACAAAAAATACACCGAACCCACAGACATTGCCAACATCCTAGCTGACAGGTTCAGCGCAAACTCCCCCTCCCACCAAAAGGGCAAATATCTATCCCAGCAGAGTGCTGCCCCCCTGACATCTCAGATGCTCAGGTGGGAGCCGCCCTCTCCAAAGCAAAAAACACAGCATCAATGGGACCTGACGGTGTCCCAGGCTGCGTCCTACATGAACTCCAAGAAGAGCTAAACCCAAACATAAAACTACTGTTCAATCTCAGCCTTACTACAGGATATGTACCCAAAGAGTGGCGTACAGCAACAGTGGTCCCTCTCCACAAAGGTGGTGCCTCAACGGACCCTGGAAACTATCGCCCCATAAGCCTGACTAGCTTCGTCTGCAAAGCTATGGAAAGGATCATCATGGACCTCATAAATAAAGATATTGGGGACCTACAGACACTGGATCCTACCCAGTTCGGCTTTGTTAAGGGCAGATCCTGCCTCTTAAACCTGGTTGACTTCTTTGAAACAGTCACCAAGGCCATTGACGAAGGGAAGGTGGTCCACACAGCCTATCTGGACCTCGCAAAAGCCTTCGATACAATACCCCACTCGGGCATTATAGATAAGGTCACCAGCTTAAATATAAACCCCTATGTCACTAGATGGGTTGCAAACTGGCTCAAGGACAGAACCCACATGGTTAGAATTGCTGGAGCCATGTCAGACTCCAAACCAGTTACAAGTGGCGTCCCACAAGGCTCAGTCCTGGGACCTCTCTTGTTTGGTATATATTTCTCGGAGGTACAGACCAACACGGAAGGACTGTGGCTGACCAAGTTCACAGATGACTGCAAACTGGGCGCCATAATCGACTCTCTAGCCGACACAAGCATCTTCCAAAAGGGCCTCATAGAAACAGACAACTGGTGCCAGAGCCATGGCCTCAAGCTAAACGCCAAAAAGTGTATAGTCATCCCCTTTGGCAAAAACAAAGTGCCCACAAATTACCACATAGGTGGTAATCCATTAAGTACAGAAGAAGTAATTAGGGACCTGGGGACCCAAGTTGATAGCAATCTCTCATTTGACAACCATGTGGCCAAAGTGGTTAGAAAAACATTTTATATAGCCCACCTAATTATGAATGGATTCACATCTAGATTAGGGGAGGTCATCGTGCCTCTTTACTCATCCCTCATCAGGCCCATAATCGAGTACAATGCCCCTTTTGGGATGTACCTTACCAAACACCTGCAGCAACTGGAAAGACCCCAAAAGTACCTCACCAAGAGGATCAAAGGGCTCAAACAGATGCCATATGCTGCCCGGTTAAAGAAACTCCAGCTCTACTCAGTGGCATACTGCCTGCTCAGAGGTGACCTGTGCCTGATGTATAAGGCCATGTCCAACCCGGAATTAAGGGACATGCTGCACCTCAAAAAATCCAAATCCCATCGAGCTACACGCTCGAGAGACTTGAACCTCAGCACTGAAATAAATAGAACATGCTGGAGGGACAGATTCATAACCCAGAGGCTCCCTTCACTATGGAATAAAATACCAGTCCAGGTTAGGCAGAGTCCCTCATTGATTCTCTTCAAGAGGAGTCTTGATGAGTGGATGGGAGATCATAGGTTTACCCCGGGTATCACTTCTGTGTCACTGTTAGACAAAGGCACAGTATACTAACCTCGAAAAAGGGCATAGCAAAATTAATTTATAATGGGTGGCGAAAGCCAAACATACTCTGGCTAGGCTTATAAATGCCCTAGGGCAGATAGCCTAGTATGAACCTATGAACCTATATATATATTTTTCCCTTTTAACTGGGTTTAATCTAGAACCCCATATAAATGAAAACAATATTTTTCTGACAATGGCTTCTCATACATTATCAGAATCATAAGAACACTTGATAAATATGTTATTTTACTTAATAATACTGAATTAATAAAACTTACTTTTTTATTATAAGACGATCTATAGGTTTTCCATAGAAAACAAATATCTTTCAATTCCTTTAATACTGCATTGCTTTTTTCCCCTTCTTTATCAAAATTTACCTAATAAAGACATTTTTTCATTAAGAATTCCATATCTACTATTTTTAATCTATCTCCCATCCCTTTACTTTTATCTTTATTTAAAGTCATACCTATTTCTTTCAATCAATAAATAAATAAAATATAACTTCACTCATCCATTCTCTATTTTTAGTTGTTATAATAATATCATATCCATATGACATTAGAACTGGATTTTCAATATCTGTATGAATTACATATTGTGCATTCTTCATTTTGTAGTTAACATCACTGACTACCGTAAAAGAAACAAAACATGAAAACTAGGAAATATGAATCAACAATTAAAAATAAAAAACTTGCCAGTGAACACGGACAGAAAGACTTTATTTCCAAAAATAACATACCTGAGCACTTTCATCTTATAATAAAGACTTCATCAGAGTGTCAGAATAATGATGGAAATGAAAACAGATGTAGGTTTATTCATACAGGACCATAAGCTGTTGTTCATCAGTTTAGTTGTTCTATTCCTTGTCCAGGGAAGGTGAGTTGTAATGCTACGCACTTAGTTTATTTACCATTATGCTGTATGTGTGATGCCTTTTATGTTGGCAAACTGAAGAGGAGGTTAAGGGACAAGATCAGTAAACACTTTTATGATATTGAAAAGAAAAAGATGACCAATGCCTTGTTTTCTCATTCCCAGATGTGTTCCAACTTTAAAAAAATCACTTCTTTTGCCATTAATAGAGTTCTTATGACACCTTTAAGTGGGGATCCAGATGCTACTTTGTATTATAAAGAATTATGCTGGCAACAAAGGCTTAATGCTACTCTTTTACCTGGCGATAATTATAGCATTTTTATTTCTAGTGTATTAAAACTTAGAGCTGCTAAGGTTTAATTATTCTACTGCATATTTTATATATATGTCAATGTTTCCCATTTATTTATTTATTATTTTTAATGTTCTGGCCAGTTGAATATCATATTTTTATTTTCATATTTTTATTTCCATCATTATTATATATATCAATTCTTATTTCTATTGAATTACTATTGTATTTCATGACAGTCTTCATTTATTATGCCTCATTATTATGTCAGTTTTTAGTTAGCCTTATGTTTTTGCTCACTTTTAGGTTTGAGTATTAGTGATTTGGTGTTACCATGGTTAATTAGTTAATTAATTAGTTGTATTTATTGATTGGTATAGTGTTATAAGGGGTGTTAATATATATTGTAGCTGTTTCATGTTTCTGACACTCTGATGAAGTCTGTATTATAAGACAAAAGTGCTCAGGTGTGCTATTTTTGGAAATAAAGCCCTTTTGTCCATGTTCACTGGCTATTTTTTTATTTTTAATTGTTGATTCATATCACTGACTACCGTATTCATAGCTAAAGCAAATAAAGTACTACTCATACAACACCCTTATTTTATACCATTACTTATATCAATTTCTTTACTTAACCAACCATTCACTAAAACTCTTACTTTATTATTGTTATAAGCTATCATACACACTTGCTTAATTTTATTACTAACATTATACATTTCCATTATTTCCATCAGCATATCATGTTGTATTGAATTTGCTAATATCACCTGCCATAAGTTTTATATCGTCTCTCCTTTTTAAGAAACCATCCACTATTTCTCTATCATTTATAACTAGACACCCTTTTCCTTTCATACCATATACACTTTCTTCCATTATATATTGCATCTTATTCTCATATCCTTTCTGTATTATTTTCATAAATATCTTATAATCCATGTTATATAACACTATTGATCTTCAGCGCTTTATATCTTATTGTTCTCCTTCTTTTCTTTGAGTTTTAATACTCCACTACATAGTCCCTTGTGATTTAAGCTTTTATCTAACCACTCATTAAAAATGAATAAATACTTTTTTGCCATTCTTCAAAATTTACATACATTTCAAATTCAATTCCATCTAGACCAGCTGCTGATTCTATATTTAACTGTTTAAACACATTATCTAATTCATACAAAGTAATTTCTTTCTCAAGTTCCTTGTTAATTTGTTCAGAGAATGTTTTTACTTACCATATTCCTATACTTTCTTTTTCTTTCTAAGCATATGTTACACATAACTTACAATTTTCATAATCAGGTGCTGACTTTTCTTTAAAATTCCTTCACTATGTTTCATTTCTCTCATTACACTACTTTGGTCCTTCATTATCTTATTTAAATATACTGACACCTCTTCATTTTTACCTTGCAAAAATATCCTTGTTTATATAATAATTCCTGGATTTTTTTCAATTTCTTTTGTAAATGCCTTTCTGTTTTTGGTAATACAATCTATCACTGTTCTCTATGTTTTAACATAGCCCTGCTTTTTTATCTTTCTTAGTTTACTCTGCCAATCTAAAAAAAATCCTTTTATATTTTCTTTTAAAAATAATCCACCATTCAGAGAAACAATCATAAGATGCTTTCATAGTGATATGATCCTTTCATAACTGTACAATTAATTTCTTTCTATTTTCATTCCTTTCTTTTTCATTTATTCTTTTTATACCCTTTCCCTTTTTAATATATTTTATCATATATATTCCACCCATATTGCTAAATGATCTGAAAAACCTATTGCAATAACTGCTTCTTCTTCTTTTGCTATAATCATACTTATATACTTATAAAGTAATCAGTTTCACATTTTAATGTACCCCTTCTATATGCCCATGATTTTCTATTCCATATAACCAATTCCCCACATTCTATAACTTCTATAATTTTCTTATGTATTTTCCTGTTTTCTTTTTATCCCCCTTAAATCACAGTTAAAATCACCCGTTATTATAATATGCATATTGCATATTTATAACTACACAATCTAATATCCTTTTTAATCAATAATTTCATAAACAGCTACAATTCTGTAAATCTTTCCTTGTCATCATAAATCTACAATTGTTAGTTTTCCCATTCTGGCTAACATGATATCTAAGATATTCACTACTTTTCTTTTACTGAACACTGTTCATTTCCCATATTTCATACTATCTCTCTGTCCCATATTTTTCTGTCTGTAATCTTTCTTCATATGTCAGACATATATCTTGTAAGTTAATATCTACATCATAATTATTACACCATTCTAAACTTCCTATCTTTGTTATATTTTTCATACTAACTAGGTCCAAGAGTAACAGACTCCAAAAACAAGTTCAGCTCCACAGATCCAACAGACCACGCCAGCCAGTAGTGTGTAGGTGTTCTTTTATTCTTAAACAATATAAAAACAGCATTTTCGCCACTCGAAGTACAATGGCTTCTTCAGAAGCCATTGTACTTCGAGTGGCGAAAACGCTGTTTTTATATTGTTTAAGAATAAAAGAACACCTACACACTACTGGCTGGCGTGGTCTGTTGGATCTGTGGAGCTGAACATATTTTTCATACTGTTTACATTAACTGAAAGAATTCTTTAATTATTCATTTTTCTGTTGCTTAATTTAAAAGAAATCATTTTCTTCTTGTACTATGTTCTCTTTTTTAATTCAATACTTGTCATCCATTTCCTTTCTTCTTTTCTTTTATATTAATACCTTTAAATTTCATTTTTCTATCTTTTACACTTTTACCAACAATGTTTTTCTTCTTACTAATTTACATCTTATATCTTTTTCATAACTAACTTCTAATTCTATTCCTATTTCCATTTCTTCTTTTCTTTTATTAGTTCCCTTTTCTTTTTCTAAATTTTCATCCACTTCATTTACAATTTTTTCTTTATCATTTTCTTTATTTTCTCTATTTGTTTCAATTTGTTTTCTTTACATTTCATCCATGTATTTCCATTTCTTTACATTTGTAACATTCAAGTTCACATTTCTTTGAAGTGTGTCCTGTTTTCCTACATTAACATTTCCTTTTATCACAATTATTCACTAAATGTCCTTATTCCCCCCAAATGTTTTTGCTTGTCTCCAATGTTTTACAAAACCCGTGTTACCTTCAACATCTATAATACTTGGAATGTGCATGATATTGCTACTTCCATTTTTAAAATGATATTACAATATCATCCCCCAGTCCATAAACCTAAATGTCATAAACTTTAGAAATATCCATTACTTTTTTACAAACATTTTAAATGTCATTTTAAGGTGTCTGTTTCTACCTTTGTTTGAAACTGTATGTGTACTTTCATTTTTATCTCTCAAAAATATGCCTTAACCACATATTTATTCCATGGATTGTCATTCTGTCTCTTCCCATACTCACAGAAAATCTTTTCCATGCTTTTGGGCAGTATCCAAAACAAAATGTCACAAAATGCCTCTATTAGTGAAATGAATGCTCTTACCTCTCAGTGTCCCATACCTCATGTCTATTCAACTCCTGGCTTCTTTTACTTTGTACTCTCAGTCTCAACACATATTTTCTTTTTAAATGTCTACTTTCTTCTTTTCTTTCTGTTCCCTGTGGCTAATCGCAACAGTCTCAACATACATTTTCTTTATCTGTGCACTGTCCCCTTTCAAAGTTATTTCTGCTTCCTCTCTCATATTTTTTACATAATATCTCCCCAGAATACTTCATTTTCCGGCTTAGTCTGCTTGAGTAAGTCTTTTAATAACTCATCCGGCAACCCTCCCAAATGAAGGGTTGTAACTATACATTCTTTTCTGACCTGTTCCTCCATTTCACCAGAAAAACTATTTTTCAAACTACATCTTTGAATCCCCTGATGCATTCTTCACTCATTGCACTGAGCTGTGTACTATCCTCCTAGCCAACACTGTGCTAGGAATGGAACATGCATGCATACTCAAGTTTAACACTTCCACAAGGAGGTGAAGTTCCCCAATGCCTTGACCAAATTTCACCTAAAAGTATAAATACCACCTCAGGGAAGCTACTAGCATAATGGGACAATAAAAGATAATTAAAATAAATACATTAATTACCAATGATATCTCTTCCAAAGCCAAAGAAATTATTACTTGTACTATACTCCAATTAGACCCCATTAAAAATGTGACACAATCTCTGGTATGTATTTTACTAGACCTATAAAAATTTGAAAGACTGAATAGAATCCCAACAAAAAGTATCTCAGGCCTCAAAAATCATAGCTACAGGAAACTGTGGAGTCACTCTCCCTGTACTCAGTGTCATACTGATTCTTGAGGGTAGACTTATGCCTTGCTGTCCATGTCCCTAGGGATCCCATATTACATGCTTCTTTTTCCTTGGTGTGTCAAATAATACAAGCAATACTACAACAAGAGATCTAAATCTATATTAGGGAATACATGGAATGAAATGGAGATACAAATTCATCATCTAGTGCCTTCCCATTCTCTGGAATAGACTCCACTTGCATGTCAATCAGTGCAATTCCCTGATTGCCTTCAAACATAGCTTAGACAATTGGATGTATGCTCTAAAATACACTCCAGATTTACAGGCTTTGTTCTACATGAAAAGGTTAATAGAGCCTGAAAGTAGCTATTGGCCACTCCGTATGATCTCTGATTTAATGGTCTTGCATTTCTTTTGACTCCTATGATTTCTATTAAAAGAGTTACTGAGGCTATGGATAGGAAACACTCAGTACATGCTGCCTACCTGTTCCTTGCTAAGGCCTTCAACACAATTTCCCCACTGGTGGCATTATTGACAATCTTTCCCAACTCAACAGTGACCTATACATAGCTTTATGGTTAGGTAACAGCTTATCTGATAAAATCCTACCATTAAGGTCAGGGGTATTTTCTCTAAACAAAAAAAAAACATTACCAGTAGTGTCTCACAGAGCTCAGTCCTAGGTCCTCATATGAAAATTGACAAAGAGGGAGTATGGCTAACCAAAATTGTTGATGATTGCAAACTGTAGGCAGTTATTAAATTCTATTCTAATACTTAATTTCTCCAGCAAGGGATCGACCAAACAAATGTTTGGTGTTACTCAGGGGCTTAAATTCAATGGTAAGGAATGCAACATAGTTTATTTTCCTAAGTCTAGCATCACTACTGCTTACCCTGTATATAACATTCTAATTAAATCTGACATCATCATCATCAAGGATTGGACACCTAATGTGGATAACAGACTTTCATTTGACCACCACATGTCCATGGTGGACAGAAAATCCTTCAACCATGCACAAGTTATCCTTCATGTGTCTCAAGATCCAAAGGAGTTATAGTCTCATTCCATTTCATCCTGATTAGGCTAATCATTGAGCTCTTCAATATGTAACTCACAAAGCACATAAACCAACTTGAAAGATTTCAATATTTTTCTTCAAAAAGATCTCAGGTCTCAATACCCTTAGATACTGCAATAGAATAAAAGCCATGTCCCACTATTTAATATTTTGTAGACTCCTGGGGTTGGTTTCTGCTTAGCCCAACACTCTTTGAACCCCTTCACCTAATAGATTCAATGGTAAAGAAAACAGATAACCACATCAACAATACAAGGTGGCACAATAGGTAGCTAATCCAATGTGTCAGTAATATCTGCACGTACTTATCAAGAAACCTAGAAACCTTTACAACAAGTCTGGATGGATAATCTAAAATTTTCACCTTGGATATGCAGGGAAAATCTATATACTGATGGACAGTGTTAGTCTCTCATCAGTATTAGATAATGCAGCTAAGCTTCTTGATGGTCTCCTTGGTCATATGATTAATAAAACCTATAAACCTTGGAATAGTAAAGATATTGTGATTATTGATAAAGGGAATTATTACTTCTGGAGGACAAATTTTTATGAATCCCATATCTTAAAATAATTTCATACAAAAATATAGGCATTAGGTGGGATAAAATCTCAATTATAGCTCTCACCAAGACAACAATGACTGATGTAGGAGAAGTGTGAAGTTTTTTTATTATGTCTGTATAAAATGTATCCTGTGTATAATGTGTACTGTAATAATCATGTGTTACATTCAGATAATGATGTGTAGCAAACCAGAAAAGAATAATTCATCACATTTATTTTTTATGAAACTGTGAAACTGCAAATCATAATACTCCAAGGTCAGCTTCATGGTACCAGAGAGCCTTGACTATGATCCAGATAATCATTGTGTTGCGTTAGTGACTCTGTCAGTGGAGGAGTTAACTAAGCAAGCAAGGGGAGGAGCTGAATCAATAAGCCATGCCTGCTTGCTTCCCATAAGGCGAGAGTAGAGAGGTTAATGTCTGGACAGCATACTCCATCTGAATTCCTCAGTGATGACTAGAGAACTAATAGAGGTGTATACTTCAGGGGTGCAGGACCATCTGCAGGCATATGTCACTTGTAGAAGTGACTGACAGCGTCAAACTGCATCCACTGCACATCAAACCCTACCATGTAAGGAAAGGGGAGGGCTTAGCAATACAAAATCCTCCGCAGTAACCAGTTCTCACCCAGTATAGGAAGAATCATGTCCAGGTGGTCATCGGGTGCAGAGGTCCAAAAGAAGAATTATAAAATTGCAACTTTCTGAATAATCATGCTGTCCAGCAGTAGAATAATCTACGTGGCAAACAAGACATGCTGTAGAATACTTTATTACTGTCTGCAAAGATCTTATATTCATGCTAGACAACATAAAGTGAAAGCACAGCTTCATGACAGCTGCATTCCTTTTGTGTAAATAAAAAAGATAATACGTTCTGGTTTGTGTAAGTACCTATGTGAGAAAATGTTAATTAAATGAGGTCAGAATCTGAAAAAAGTCTGTATTGCATTAAAGGAAGTTAAAATATGTAATTAGTCTGCACCATAAACGTGAAGATATGTACAGAAAATTTTACATGTGCTAAAATCTTTATATTAATGTCACAAACCAGAAACGATTCTTTCTACATGTTTCTGAATGTCCACTTTCACATCACTACAAAATGTAATGACTAGAAAGGATGATGAATGTGTGAAATATTATAAAAGATGAGCTTACAGAGCTTGTAAATGAAGTATTTCTAGGTTACATCTATCCCACAACTTTGTGTGAAATAAAGTACTTGTCTTAATTAACTTTTGTCTCAAGTTTATGTTTCAGGGCTCAGAAGAAAAGTTTTAAATTAAAATTAAAGTGATTTATTTAGCAGGGCTTTTAACAATCCTTCAATACTTTTTTTAACAATAAATAAAATTAAAATTCAGTGGGTTAACAATGCTTAGACATACTCTTTAGGGATCCCCTCCATTTAACATGACATCTGTCTTACATGACCAACATAAAAAAAAAAATTCAAAATTAACTTAAATCATTGTGACAAGGAAAATGCATATATTGTGAAATTAGAAAAGACCATTGATGAAATTTTGTCACCATCAAAACTGTAAACCAGCTATAATGTAGCTAATAACTCACTCAGCAAGCTAAAAGATGCATATTGAGTAGACAAATCTTGGGGTGTTGTGAGACAAGGATGTCAGGGTACACAGCAAAGTGACATTAAGTGTTTAGACCTGTAAAGGAGGAAATTTCCTTTTTACACAGGTAGATACCACTGCAAAGCAAATTATTTGTGGAAATAAATCATTGTAACCTCTCAGACAATGCCCACATCATACAGAGGGTATATATCACAGTAGAATTTGTACAAAGTGCTCTTTGGAGGGTTTAAATCTAGGCTACAGGTTAACAGTAAAGCAACACTGTAACTCCCCCCCTTCCCTTTATGAATAGTGCACTGTACACATATGCTGGGGGAAACACATCAATACACACTATAAATCAGAAGTGTGCCTGCATGCCCTTTTGCCCTTACATCAACTTGTGCAAGGAAATGTTCCTAGCAGAGTACATAGGATGGCCCAGTACAGTTCTAGAACTTGCTGGCCTGCATGCAAAGTGCTCACTGCTATTTGATCATGCCAGTTTTCTTGTACCTACATTGCCATGCCCTGTGAGTGATATCACAGTCCTGCAGATTCCTGTCATGTTACTGCCTGTTGATTAACAGTACTGCTATAGAAACTGACAATATATTTCATAGGAGTTTTAGTGCTGTAGTAGCAGGTTTGTGCAGGTAACAACTACCCCTGGTGCAAGGTGTTAGGAGGAATGGCTGACAGTTTTGAAGAAATGTTGCTTGGTCCCTGAAAACCTTTTGCATTATCGGTAAGTATTTGGGCAGCTGTTACAGTTGCTTAAATGATACAACAGTGTTACAGTGTTTGGTAGAAAGTGTTTCAAGGAGCTGTTATGTAGCCATATAATAGCAGTTTGTTATAGTTTGTAAAAATTGATTGCTACAAATTAAAAAGGAGCACTTAAATAATTTAACTCCTTTTATGTGACCGTCTTTTTTTCTCCCTCATTTCTTTGTAGAGTCTTTTTCGGTTGTTAGACTGGGAGTGGGAGTCCTAAAGTATCAAATGACCCTGCTTCACCTTTGCTTTATCTTTCTTACAAAAAAAAAATCCTTTTATTTCTAGTTTTATAACACCTTTGCTATTGAATTTTAGACAAATTCTTCACTTCAGTTACAATACCATTCTGCATTAAATATATTTACCCATTTTTCCATAAAATTACGATAATACATTGTCTAAGATCTGATTTGTGGCTCAGCAGCACTAAATAATCCTTTACAGCACCTGCTTTGCATAATTCAAAAACTTGTCCTAAAAGTTTATGGTCCATATTATGTTTGTGTCCTGAATAATACGTCTGCATTTAACAAATAACTGCAGACATAATTTCCTTCGACCTCTTATGTTATAATTTACCCAAAACTTTAGATCTATATTTAAAAGGAAAATAGTTATCAGCTGCTTGCATTTCTTCTGTGTATTTTTTTGCTGAAATGCCAAGAAATTGTTTCCTTTAATCCTTCATTTTGTTTACCTCATAATCAACATTATGGAAAAAAATGATAAGCTCTTCTGACATATGTACCATATGAATTTAGAAAAGTCGTGTAGCTGAACGTCTTTACCAGGCAGTCTGCTACACACTGGTTAAACACACCACCTTCACCTTTCCTTTTGTAATGGATCTAGACAGGTTCTCTGCTCCATGGTAAAAAATTCTTATTTCCACTTCCTACAGCCATTTGCTTTGTTGCATATCACCTTCTACTTTTGTTTCAGTTTATTCACTGTCCTTCTTTATACTATACATATTTGCACTCCTTCCTAGACACAATTGCTTCATTAGATTTCTCTCTTCCTTTTCACCTTGCATTCAGTAAACAGCCTGTATTTATACTGATAAAGTTGTATTTTCATATATTTTGATTTTTTTCATTCTCTCTCTCTCTCAGTTATATGTTTCTGGCTGGCCAGCTTCTACAAATAATACACGTTCATCACATAGATCACACATTCCTCCTTTCCCATCAGCCTTCCATACATTGACACTAGGATATTTATACTTTACTATAACCTGCACTCTATGCTGCATCCTGTAGCACATTTTTCTTTAAAAAAGAACATGTTTGGGATATTATCTTTGACAAAACAGTGTAAGAAACTTCTCCGTGTGGAAGATTTTCAGTCCATATATTTCTAGTTAATCACTGTATATTAATCAGATCAGACAATAGTAGTAGAAGTAGCGAACGTAAACTTGTCTTAAGTCAAAACAAAACAAAACAAAAAGTAATAATAGAAAATATATAATTGTACAGCATTACTAAATATTCAAAAGTAATCCAAGCAAGGCAGGCAGTCTGTTTCCAGTCGAAAATCCTTTATTAAGTATACAGACAAGCGATCCAAGTAAAACAAAAATAGAGTAATAATTTCCTCACAAGCTTTCTAAATATATATATACTTTTTATCAGGCATGGGAGTGGTTTATTGTGCTGTAAAACAAAGTGTTATTGGTACACATGTTAAATTCACATCCCTTCCCCCATCAGTGTGACATTCGAGCTAGTCCTACCCTACTTAGTAGCTGTCATAATAATATATAACCCTTATGTACTTTAAATAAAATTATATAATGATGTGGTACCTCTTATTTAACCAAATTATTAAGTAGATTATTAAGTCTGTGATTATATCCAAGACAATATACTACATGGCTGGAAATATATCAACCTTAGTTCATTTGGCAATCAAAAAATATATATAAATATATACGTATACATTTTGCATGCAAAAATCAATTTCTATTTTCATAACCTATTGTTAACAAAGATCGCTTTCGTCCTTCTAGACTTCTTCAGGTCTGTGCACAAGAACCCTAAAAACCTATATAATTGTATAATTAGTTATTTAACAAGCAGCTGCTTCCCACTTATCAAGTATGCAAGCTTGTATGTATCTTCCACACAGCAATCATGCATTATAACATTCATCTACTTCTGTTTTTATCTAGAAATGTTACAACACAAATGCTATAAAAATAATATAAAAAAGGGTGCAGATGGTCTTGGTTGAAGCTATAGGAGATGGGATTTTTATAAATCAGCAGAAGAAAAGTGAAGGAAATGTTAATAACAGTAAAGAAGTAATAGATTTCATTTTGAAAGAACAAAGGAAGCAAGGCTACTGACATGATATATCAAAGGCATTTGATAAGGTTAATCATGAAAAATATAGAAGATTCTAGAGATATGTGGAATAGAAGAAAAAAAATGTAATGTTATATAAATATGGTATGGTTGAAAGTTATTGTAAATGGATAGATGGGGAGAACAAATAGGAGAGGAGTTAATCCACGGTGCCCATTAAGTATGTGTCAATTTGTAGTGGTAATGAATAAAATAATTCAAACATGTAATGAAATGAAACAAGCAAAATGGCAGAAGAGAAAATGAGTTGCAATAGAGGAAGCAAAATGGGAGAAGAGAACAGGAGTTCAATACAGATTTGTCTGTCAAATAAGATGATTTAGTGATTGTGACTAAGAATAAGCTATGGATAAGTGACATGGAGGAATTATTAAAGAAAGTTGGATTATAGAGAAATAACACAAAAAACAAGTGGCTTGGTGAAACTAAGAAAATAATTTGAATATATTATGCAAGGAATAAAATAAGGGTATCAGGAGTGAAATTTGGAGTGCATGAAAATGTAATAGAACAGTGGAAAAATAATGTTAGAAGAAATAAAAAAAAAATTATCATGGTGAAGATTTAATATGTCATTTAACAAAAAAATTTATGTTAAATATGAACATATTAGGAAAATTAGCCTATTTAGGGAAGGTGCACATGTTTTCAGTTAAAATGGAGGAATAGTGGTTACAAATATTTTTTTTAACTTTATTTGGGAATAAAGAATGAAGCCCGTGAAAAGAGGGGTGATATACAATAAAAAAGAAGGAGGAGGTTAAATCTAAAAAAACAACCTTGCAATATAATTAGTGTCTATATATTTTTGGGGTAATACAGAGGCGAAAGAGAGAGAGAGAGTTGGAAATTAAGGAAAAAATGTTATATGTAATTTGAAGGAGGAAAAAGAAGAGGTAAACATGAAAGGAAAACAATATGAGAATAAAAAAGTCATAGAAGATGATTAATGAAATTAACAGGAAATCAATGTATAATGATTTTATGGAGAATTATTATATGGTATATGCTTGGATGGAATTAAAAGAAGATGGAAATGTTATAAAGAATAGAAGGAAATGTTTCAGAATTTGTATGAAGCAGATGATTTCCTGCAAAAAATTCTGTTGGAAAAGTTAGCTGTTGAAAGTAATAAGAAATATAAAGTACTGAGAGAAAGAAAATGTGATGAGTGTAATGAGGAAGAAACAACAAAACAAAGTTTTAAAAAGGAATATAAATGGTAAGGGTTTAAAATATAACAATGAATATAACATGGAGATATGAGAAAATGTGAAATTAAAAGTGGTACAGATTATTGTTCATAACAACCTGGAGATTATGATAAAGAGGAAGTGATGGATTATTGTATAATAAAAATAGCGATGAGAAAGATGTGCTAGATGAACTAAAAAGATAGCTGTGGAAGAAAGCATAGGAGAATAGATGAAGACATTTTAAAATATGATGTTAATGCTGGCTTAGAAAAATTAAAACTGTATGTGTGATTCTTTCCTGAAATTATGAAAAATGGAAATAATTGCTGTTTTTGTTTTGTAAATTATATGTTAAGGTTTAAAACTGGAATTAAATGACAAGATATATGTTGTGAATATGAGTGTGTAATGAAGTATAACTTATGAAAGATGTCAATAAAACCAGTCTTATCAGTAAGTGCCATAGCATTCCTTATATCCATCTGTGCTACCACCAACTCAGGCAGCTGGGACCTCTGTTTAACATCTTATCTTGATTGCCATAACTGACACCTGCAGCTACATGAGGGCTGGAAATCTTGTATTCAAATTTGAGAACTCATAATATACTTTTCACAGTTTTTTTTTAAAGTCCTTGAATTCAGAGATGCTTGTTGTGGTGGACTTAGAAGTATTTATGCCACAAATAAGTAAAGGATAAACTGACAGCCCTTGAAAGTTAACTGCACCCTCTTTATTTATTGCTCTGATTTTACTGCTGGCTTATCCTACTTTCTTATGCGCAGTCTCTGAAGAAGCGAGAAACTGAGGTCAACACTACAAATAAGTAAAAGATAAAGCCACAGCCCTTGAAAGTTAACGTAGGTGCACTTTGTGCCTCTCATCTCAAAAAAGCATTATTTCTTCAGTATAAAGACTGCTTTTTGATTTTTGTTTGATGCAAATTCTTTCAGTATTGTGTCCTCCACAAAGGAATAACTGCTGCTTAACTAATTTGATTGTCCCAGTAAATAAATACAAGGCAGAAAAAAAACAAAACAAAAAAATACTAATTCCCATTTACTTTAAATTAATATTTTGCTCCATGTTTGGCTGCTGCCTTAGTTAAAATGCAGCATTTTTGTAGGAATTCAGTCCACAGATTTTTTTTCCACACTGCATGAACACCTAGAAGTCCTGGTTCAACCCACTTTCCTACCCTACCCCTATTCCCACACACCTCTGAATACCATAAATGTATGCTTTAAAAGACTTGTTGAAGCACCTCCCCACCTCCAATTAATTAATAATAGCCCATTCCTACCCTAACTGTAATCTCTCCCTTTTCCTTGCTCTGTCTCTCTAATACAACTCACTCCACCCACTTGCACATCAATCCCAGACTCCAATTACTTTCCCCCTTGCTCCACCTCTACCCATACTTTTCATCTTTCAGACAATTTCTCTCTTGCTCTTACCTACTTACCTCTTCCTGCTATCTACCTTAATACCTTACTTCAACTCCCTTCTGTTATTACTGTAGTCACTCATCTACCTGTTTCATCCATATCACAACTTGCTAATGAACCTCCTTATACCCTCCTTTCTCCTCATCCTCTCATGCTTATCTTCTTACCACATTAAACCATTCTATTTGCCACTATCTCTCACTCTTTCACATGATACTCCCTCTTACAATATTACCCTGTCCTTACTAATTTCTCCCTCACTCTATATTACCTTCTACACTCACTTTTACAAAATAAAACATTTCAGCCATTCTCTATCTACCCCCAAATATAAGCTAAAAACCTCTAACCTCTACATATATTACACTAAACTTAATCTTCTTCTTTCAACCCTCCTGCTAGATGGAGACATCCAACTCAATTGTGACCTCTCCCCTACCACTACTCCCACTGCCACCATCTCACCTACTATAAATCCCCCCCCCCTCCTCCTCTCTAGCAAAACACATCTCTATCTACTCCATAAACCTACACAGTCTAACAAATAAAATAACTGAGTTACATGCTTGGATAGCATATCATTCTCATCACATCTTAACACTTTCAAAACTTGACTCAAACCTCATGCCTTAAATTCTGGAATCCTACCCCTCGGCTATAACATCTTCTATCATGACTATCAAAAAGGGGGAGGTGTTGCTATCATCTGCTTAAAACTGCTTAACCTCTCCCTCCTCTCCTTCCTCTTCCATGACTTTCATCCAGCTAAGCTTATCATTCTTAACTGGCACCTTAACCCACACAAAAAATTGCTATTGCTCACATATATATTCCTCCTGGCAACAATATGCCTATTCTAGAATCTATTCTATCCTGGATCTCCCAATATTTGCCCTGTGAGGCAATCATACTAGGAGATGTAAACATTGATTGGAATAAACTGTCACTAAATTCTCCTACTCTTAGTATCAACCTTTACAGTTTCAGTCAACTTATCACAATCACCATCCATATTAACAAAAACACCTCCTCAACTCTAGATTGGATACTAACATCCAAACCTAATCACTACCACAATCCTACCACTTTACCAACTGGATAAACAACCACTTTCCCACCTTCATTGAAAGGCTGCCCTCCCATACCACCAAAACCCACCTCTATGGAGAATACCACAATCTGGCTAGCTTTAATGAGGAAATTTTAACAATCAACTCTCTCTAGTTAATGGGTCACACCTTTATGACCTTCTTCTAAATGATGGTGTTCTTGACTTCTACAATACTTTCCTTAACATACTTAGCACCTTATCACCTATTAGAAAAATTAGATTCAAAACAAATTCCACTCCCTGGCTCACCAAAGACACCATCTAATTAATGAAACTTAGAGACAATACTTGGAAGAAATGGTTAAAGTCAAAATCCCCCTCTCCCTCCCCCCTTAAATTCAAAGAACTAAGAAAGCTCACAAAAAACTTATTCAGGACACAGAAAAATTCTATCAGGAAGCCCAATCTACCTACCACTCAAATTCTAAAAGATTTTGACACCATGAAAAAGATTCTTCACCTAGGAAAGCCTACTACTCCAAATCCTTTCCCCAATAAGACACCACTTGAAACTGCCACTTTACTTAACAATTACTTCACAGAATCCATCTGTAAACTAAATCCCCCTGACCAAACCCAAACACAGTCCCACACCATCCCCAGCACCTGCCTCCCCACTGCCTTTTCCTTAAAACCCATCTCCACTGCTTATATGAAATTACTCTTACTGAAACTTAAACCATGTTCTCACTCCTTTGACAATCTACCCCCACAATTTCACAGACTTACAGCTAATACTATTGCATGTCCAATCTCCATCCTTATAAACCGCTCTATGAAAGAATCCACTGTTCCTGACATCTGGGAATTCTTCTGTACTATTCCTCTTCTCAAAGGAGGCAACTCCACAGATCCCTCCAGATTTCAACCCATATCAATCCTCTCCCCTCTTTCAAAAGTCCTAGAGAAATGTATTCATAGACAACATCTCAAATACCTACTTCAGGAAAACCTTTTAACCCCCTCTTAACATAGCTTCATACCCCATTACAGTACCTCCACAGCCCTTCTATATTTCATCCAGTCTGTTGTTGAGGATAAAGGCAGCAATAAACTGGTGTTATGTCTTTTCCTGGACCTTTCCAAGGCATTTGACACTGTCTCCCACCCTACATTCCTATCTAAACTATCTAATCTCAACCTCTCCTCCTCCACTATTCTCTGGTTCTCTAGCTATCTTAGTAACAGACTACAATCTGTTAGATGTCAAACTTCCTGCTCTCCTTTCCTATCTGTCCAAACAGGAGTCCCTCAAGGATCCATCTTAGGGCCTCTGCTCTTTAATATCTTTACAAACAATCTACACTCTGCCTGCTGCACATCTTCAATAATACATTATGCAGATGATTCTAAACTTGTTACCTAATTTAATAACCTCACTGACCTCCACACCCTCACTTAGAGTTCTTTCAACACCATTTAACATTGGTTGGTTAACAGCCAGCATATCCTTAACCCTTATAAAACTAAATTACTTATTTTCCTTCCTAAATCTATGTCCATGCTTAGTGCCTCCTTCTGTATGTATTCCCTGGACAATACTGTTATTCACGCCAACTCTCATACCAAATTCCTAGGTATTACAATAGACAACCAACTAAAATTCAGCATTCTTATCCAATATTGCATAAAAAAAAATCAAAAACTTAAATAAACCAATAAAAGGTCTATTGGTTTGTTCTACTCATCCCCTATTTTTACCCACATCCAAGCCAAACCTATAGCCAAACTTGAACAAACTTTCAACCAAATTGCTAGATTTACAACTAATCAAACTATCTCAGCTACAAATGACCCATTCACTAATTAACAAACCCTCAGACTGTCCTTCTCTGTCTACTCTTATATCCCTCTATATACCTATCCCTCCCCTCTGCAGCTGAGAACAATTCCTACTGGGCACCTACAAACCAAACAAATCAATAGGCAGATTTCTCTATAAATGCTCAATATCCCAAGCTTGGAACAAACTTCCCAGTAATATACGTTCTATCAAATCTATCTTGCTCTTCAAAAAAAGAGCTAAAAAACTACCTTGCTAATTCAACTTTCCTTTACAAGAAAATATAACAAATAATTGTAAACCTCTCTCCTAACAGTTGTATACTTTAATTCACTGTATATTTTCTCCAAAATAAATTAACTATCTGTTCAATCCTACAAGTTTTAAGCAGGTATATTTCTGGTTTATTATTTTAATAGGAAAACAATGATTTTTTATCATTCATTCATTCATCAATCAATCAATAAATCAATCAATCAATGTTGTTGCCCTGGCCATAGGTAGAGTGTTAGAGTATACAATATGTGCTAGTCTAGCTTGCCTGAGTGAATTGGTTGAATGTTTCTTTGTGCATTACCCTCCGTGTTGTGGCACAGAGGCTTGTTTGTGCTACATATCATTATTTGTACATATGGCTTTGTAGTACTAGTTGCCATGATGTAGTACACAAGCTTGGTGTTGAACACTAGCACTGCTGTGGTTGGATCTCTGGGATTGGCTGCAATGATGCTGCACTGACATTTGCCTCTGAATGTCAATTCTGGTGTGAATCGACATTTGTGGGACTTACTGCTATGATATGGCATAGAGGTTTGTCACAGTACTGCCTCATAAGGGAAGTCCTCATGCTGTTCTGCAGAGACTTGATGCAGTACAACATTGTAATCAAAACACAGATTCTGTGATGTGGCAAACAAGATAATAATGCACTGCAAAGCTAACTCACAGCCTATACATATTATGAGAGGATGAACTATGGTTTTAACAGTACAAGTCCATTCACTGGCATGACATCTTGTGGGGGATGGAGTGCAATATGGCTCCATTATGTACAGTTTGTAAATTCCTTGCCATACACCTGTGTATAATGAACATCCACAATCTTCTACCTCTGTGAGTCTTTCGAATAAATCTAATACATTAAGTAGACATGACATACTATTTTAAAACCAAACTACAGTTGAATGAGTTATTGGAAATCATAGTTTATGTAGTCTGTCATGACGTGTTCCATGGCTTTGCAAATGTGTTTCCTTGGGCTAATTCTATAGTTTCTGAGTCTGTGGGAGTGCCACGCTTATTAAAAGATGCAAGAACAGCTGATCTCTTTACATCCTTCAAGGGCATACCCTTTGCCTAAGCTTCAATTAAACTAGATTGGGGGTTCTGCAAATGCATTTCTGCCATTATTTACTTGTCCCTACAAATACATTTTACTGATGTAATTAAAGAAGGATTTATAACTAGCATTATTACACATTACTTTCTATTCCTGTTTTTGTATTGTTCTACCTGGTTATCTGTCTGCATTAAAGAAATGCATAATAATGCAAGGATCAGTGATTAGCATTTAACTGGATACAGCAGTGATTGCTTGACTGGACAGCATGTGGTAGAGGCCTATTTATATAAAGACAATAAATAATATGATGTTTGTTTTGAAAGACATATCACTTCAGATGTAGATAAATGTTTGAAGAACTGAAGAAAATGATAACCTAATAATGCTAATAAATGATCACTGTGTTCTGAGTTAGGAGAAATAAAGACAATGGAAGAGGTAAACAGAAGTCATGCATCAACCAATAAAGTTATTAATACAAGAAATTCTTTTTCTAGAGGTACACAACTAGGAACTGCTAAGCAATTGCAATAAAAAGCCAGACCAAAAGAAACAGACTTGGGTGTGTCTATGTGTGTGCGTGCATGTGCGTGTGCGTATGCGTGTGAGTGTGCGCGTGTGAGTGTGCACGTGTGTGTGTGTGTGTGTGCGTGCGTGTGTAACAGACTGATTTCCTCCTATTTTCACTAGTAAACAGGATGCAGTTAATGTGCTTCTGTCAGCTTACTAGGCAACCTGATACTTGAGTTGTAAATTGCATGAGTAGATATTGTAATTAACTACAGCTGTTTGTTACCTAGGCAAGGGAACTGAGTTGAAAGAGGAGATGAGATTTCTAGGACTATAACAGAGGCAAAAAAAGGTGAATTAGCCAGTTTTTCAACTGTCACAGTGAAAGGCATTTAATAAGCTTATTTTAGAAGATTGGCTCAAAGGCAATCAAGGATTGTCATTGAAACAAAAGAAAAGCTAAACGCTAAGAGTCTAAACATGAAACTGCACCCATTGCAAGCATACTTAACCCTGGCAGATGCTGACATTTGAACAGTCACAGAAATCTGGTTCAAAGCTGCAGAGAACACCCCAGCCTTACCTGGCTATTCATCCTATCATACATTTAGACCCCAAACTGTGAGCAACAAAGCCAAAGGAGGTGGGGTGTCAATATATATTAAAGACATACACACCTCCAGGCTGGTTAAACAGTATGACACACGAGACACTCTAAGTGCAGTTAACCATGGACAAGATCCCTATTCAAATCATAGCTAGCTACAGGCCCCCAAATTTGACTCAAGATGCCCACTACTCCTATCTGGATCTCACTGAATCTATCAAGATTCATCCCTTTACCCTGATCCTAGGTGACTTTAACTACCCAAACATAGCTTGGAAGAACTACTCATGCCAGAACACAAATGCCCAGAGATTCCTCGATTTTGTCAATGCAAATGCCTAGGAACAGCTACTTGATACCCCCACAACAGGTGATAATATTTTGGACTTGGTGTTAACCAATATGAGTAACCACTACAGCATCCCTACAGTATCATCCTCCCTGGTAAGATCCGACCATAAAGCAGTCACTTTCAAAGTCACCATCCCCCCCCCCCCCCCCCCAGATAGGGTCAAACAGAAAAACTCTCCAAAGCTGATTACAACCTCCTGAGGGATGGCATAAACAGCTTCACAGCCCCCTCACCCCTCTGTAGGAACTGGCACCAATGTCCAAATCTACACCAAAGTACTATACAAGCATTTATTTAGGTGCATGGAATCAGGAATACCCGACATGATGAAACCATCATCCGCAAGGAAGAGTAAACCTGTCTGGTGGACATCTGCAATAAATAAACTCTACAACAAAAGGAAAAAATTGCAGTCCTGGATGAAGAAGGAGCAGGTGCCCAACTGGAAGCAATCTCTCCTTAGCCTGAATAAGCAAATAAGAACACTAGTGAAATCCTCCAAAGCAAACTTTGATTCCAAATTGGCCACATCTACTAGAGAAAATCATAAGGCCTTCTTCACTTATGTCCGCAGTCTCAAAGGAAGCACTCAGATCTGCTCAGAACTGGTGGTCAAGGACACCACATACACAAACGCCATAGATATAGCCAACCTGCTGGCTGACAGATTCAGTGAAAACTTCACCCCTCTGTCCCCCCATCAGTAAATCAGGACATACCCAGTATCTGACCCCTTCCCCTTATGTCTAGGGAACAGGTCATCACTGCCCATTCAAAAGCAAAAAACACAGCCTCCATGGGACCCAATAACATCCCAGGCTGCATCCTAAATGAACTCAGGCAGGAATTTGCAGCACCACCAGCAGAGTGGAGGACAGCTACTGTCATCCCTTTGCACAAAGGTGGAGCATCCACTGATCCAGGAAATTATAGACCCAACAGCCTAACTAGCCTGATCTGCAAGGCCATGGAACAGATTATCATGGACCTCAGTAACAAGGACATTGGCAACCTCCAAACACTTGATCCCACACAGTTTGGCTTCATCAAGAGGAGGTCATGTATGTTAAATTTGGTTGACTTCTTTGAAACAGTCATCAAAGCCATGGATGAGGGGAAGACAGTGCACATCGCCTACCATGACCTGAACAAAGCCTTCGGCACTATTCACCACTCAAGCATAATAGATAAACTCTCTCAGCTAGGCATCAATCCGTATGTTGCCAGATGGGTGGGAAACTGGCTCATTGATAGAACCCAACTAGTCAAAATAGGGGAAGCTGCCTCAAGCAGTAGACCCATAAAGAGTGGCATACCCCAGGGATTGGTCTTGGGGCTTGTGTTATTTGGGATGTACTTTTCTGAGCTGCACTCCAAAACCAGTGGGCTATGGCTGACAAAGTGTGCAGATGACTGCAAGCTGGGCACTGTCATCAATTCCCCTAGTGATGTGGGCATCTTCCAAGAGGGTCTCACCCAAAGAAAGGACTGGTGCCAGAAACATGGCCTCAAGCTGAATAGCAAAAAAATGCATCATCATTCCATTTGGGGAGAGTGATGTCCTCACAAATTATCACATAAATAACAATGTCCTAAGCATGCAATCACTCATGAGGGATTTTGGCATCCAGGTTGATAGCAACCTGACTTTTGACCACCATGTTGCTTCTGCTGTACAGAAAGTTTTCTACATGGCCCACCTCATAAGTAAGGGTATCTCACCCAGGGACAAGGAGGTCATAACATCCCTGTATTCTTCCGTTATAAGACCCATTATTGAGTACAACTCCCCTTTCGGCATGTACCTCGCAAAGCACATGCAGCAGCTGGAGACACACAGAGGTTCCTCGCCAGGAGAATCCAGGGCCTCAAACATCTGCCCTGAATAGATAGGCTAATAGTCATGTCCCTTTACTCAGTTTCATACATAGTCCTCAGAGGAGACCTCTGTCTGGCATACAAAGCAATCTCAGACCCCACCTTGATGGGACTGCTGTATAGCCACAGGTCTGCTCCACTCAAGTAACCTGCACACACAAACTCAACCTGGTCTGTGACATCAATAGGATGTGTTGGTGGGACAAATTTGTGTCCCAGAGACTCCCCCATCTGTAGAATAGACTCCCTTTGTATGTCAAGCAGAGTACCTCATTATCCCTTTTTAAGTGCAACCTGGATAACTGGATGAGAAACAGAAAATACACCCCTAGAATTCCACCTGTGTCCCTGCTGGACAGGGGCATTGGGTGCTGACTTGTCTAAACATGGGCTAAACTCTTGGCTTTGCTTTTAAGGGCCTAGTAACATCCTATGATCCTATGAGAATATACCTTTACCTGACTGAGTCAAAAAAAGGAGGAAGTATCAATACCCCCATGTTAAGTCAATGGAGAGAAAAGAGCCTTGTAACTAATCCACCTGCATGATGTAATCTACTAAGAATACACTTCAGATTGTTGGCATCAACAGACTATGGTATAACACGTTAAAAAAATAAAAAGTATGGATAGTGTTTCAGTGATTTTTATTTCATCTTTTGTTTTTATTGTTTTGGTATATGGTTCTCCATTAAGCCTTATGTATTAAATGTCTTAATGCTTCAGTTTGTACTTGTCGAGTCAAAATCAAAACGCAAAGTAAACTTTATTGTCATTCAGAATCATACAAGTGCAAAAATTGAATGAAATTCCATATCTCCAGACTCAAATGTGCAGACATTACATATACTTAATACGACAAGACATTAATACATAAATAACTACTTACTCTGTACCATAATGATCTAGCCAGATAATCCTAATATTGCGCATAAATTAAACTCACTTTAACATTTTGTATACAGTGATCTCTTTGGTTGCTTGCGTATTGCACCGTACTGAGGTAAGACATTGCATTAAAGACTTACACTGAGTATTGCCCAGAATGAGACATTCATGAGTATTGCACTGTGACTGAGTTACAGACAAGCATTAGATATTGCACTATAATGAGATATTTCTCTTGCCTTACTACTACCCCTGATGACCAATGAATTGGCTCAACTTACTGAGTGTTGCACTAATATTGGATTGAGACAGGCGGTGAAGTTATTGCACAATATGAGACAGTGTTCCACATTGAAGTAATGGCCCAGAGACAGCATACAGAATGGTTGTTGCAAGGGTGCAACAATCAGATGGCCTGTGAAAAGAAGCTGTTTCTGAATGTCTTAGTTATGCATCTTATGCTACAGAAGCACTTGCCAGATGATAGGTACGCGAACAGTCTGTGAGCAAAGTGGGTACTTAATTATTCCTTTGGCCCTGCCTAGACATCTGGACAAGTGCAGGTCCTGCAGAGCTGGTAGGGTGGTCTTGATGATCCTCTCAGCTGCCTTCACCACTATCTGGAGAGCCTTGCACTCAGAGATAGAGCAGCTTCTGTACCATACTGTGAGGTTGTTTGTCAGGATGCTTTCTGTTGTACCCCCATAGAAGGTTGTGAGAACTGTTGATGGTATGTTTGCTCTCCTCAACCTTCTCAAAAAGTGTAGCCTCTGATGTGCCTTTCTGACAATGGCATTTGTATTGGTAGACCAGGACAAGTCCTCATCAATATGCACCCCCAGAAACTTTGTGCTTCCCACTCTCTACTGTTTCTCCATTGATGGTAAGAGGAGAATGTTCCTTTTGATTTTTCCCGTAATCCACAATATTTCATTTATTTTGTTCATGTTTAGTGCTAGGCTGTTGCTGTCACACCAGGTAATTAGCTGTTCCACCTCAAACCTGTACGCTGCCTCATCATCGTTGATGACGCCCACCACTGTTATGTCAACAATGAACGTGATGATGTGGTTAGTATTGTACCGCGCTGTGCAGTCATTTGTTAGCAGGATAAACAGCAAGGGACTCAGTACACAGCCTTGAGAACTCCAGTATTTAGAGCGACGTTATCTGAGGAGTTATTGCCTATGCACACTTTGAGTTCTGTCCAAGAGAAAGTCCAGAATCAAAATACAAAGTGGTGTGTTGATGCCTAGTTGAAGCAGCTTCCTTAACAGCTGTATAGGGATGACTGTATTAAAACCAGAACTGAAGTCAATGAATAGTAACATCACGTAGCTGTTTTTACTTTCTAGATGGTCCAGCGATAAGTGAAATGCCAAGGCTATGGCATCTGCAGTACGGCGGTTTGCTTGGTAAGTAAACTGCAGTGGGTCAAGATCCACAGGTATTTTAGATGTTATTGCATCTTTAACCAAGCTCTCAAAACTTTTCATCACAATGGAGGTTAGAGCTACAGGGTAGGAGTCATTGAGGCATGACATCTTTGGTAATGGTATTATCGTCGTGTTTTTGAAGCATACTTGTATAGCCTTTCTAAACATAAAGTATGCCTGTTTGTGGCTGGGAGTACTTTCTTTTTTTTTTTGAACTGCTGAATAAACACCCTTTGCTTCTGATACTGTATAGTATACACCTTTTCTCCAGTCACATGAAAAACCAGCTTTCATTTTAATAGTACTGTGACATAGGTTCTGAATGTATACATCCAAACAGCCCATGACAGAGACTATCATTGCCCATATCAAAATGTTAAAGACTTGAAAACTGCAGTGACATTTTCCCTTCTTATCTCTTGTAACTATTAACCTGTCTCATACACTGACTCCTGTTTCTTATATTTCTCAACTCTTATGGTTACATTTAGTAACTCTGGCTATATTTTTTAGAGGTTTTATAATTATGAAGTGCTTGAAAAGAAAGGCAAACTTTTTAAGTGTGTCTGCTTCAAAGTGTGTATGGCTAGGCATCTTATGTTCACAGTGATCACTTACCTAGTATTGTTCCTATGTTCCTATAGACTTTGACACTTATGTGTTTTATCTGGCAAACATTTGAAATGTCAGGACCCACTATACTGAGTCCCAAAACGCTGAAACTGAACTTACATAAACTGGACTTACATATACTAAGTCCAAAATAACATTTCTCAGAATACTCCTTTTTCTCTGAGGTATGGTAATCTCAGAGTTGATATATATAAGTTTGGGGTGTGGGTGACTTGAACTTCACATGGAGGGGGGTGCAGAGGGACCCCCCCCCCTGCAAAAAGAAGAGCAATTTTTGAGGTTCGCTCTTTTCTTTTCTTTTTCTGGCTTTCAGTACTCAGTATTTCAAATCCCAGCATTTCAACAGGGTGCCATTTTATCTTCCTTGTTGAGCTCTCTGACATTTTCTTTTCTGTCAGAAATGTTTGTTTCTGAGGCCGAACTTTTTTTTTGTCAGAAATGTTTATATCTGAGGCAGTTTCTGTAGCAGCATTAAAAGAAGAAAAGGTTTAAATTTAAAAAGATAAAATAAACTATACCTGGTCTATTTATATTTTCTGTCTAAAAGTCTTTCTTACCTTTTCACTCACATCACCAGCTTAATTTCTTTCCAACTATTCTATATCAGGACAGAAAAGAGCAAACTTAACCCTGGCAGACACACTACTTAATTCCTCTGTTCTGCTATTCTGCACTCTTGCTTATTTTTAATATGTTTTTATAACCCTTCCATCAGATCTGTTATTTTTTGAAAACATTTATGCAAATATATATATATATATATATATATATATATATATATATATATATATATATATATATATATATATATATTATTATTATTTTTTTCAGCTTTCCCCTTAGTTTCCATCATTCTGAAACCAACTAGCATGTCAGTTGTAGCCATCATCTATCTTGAATGTTTGTTTATTTGTACATTTAATTTTGTTTCTGTAAAACAGCTTAGCATTTTCTCTGTGGCAGATGCTATAACCAAAAGACAAACATGTTGCAAAAACAACAGGTACTTGTGGTTGCCCACTTTCTTCTAAATAGTCTGTCTGAATAGTGTTGCCACTTGTGTATTCACATAAACATGGTGAATTGCAGTGTAAAAGGCATGCCCTTAGAGAAATTTGGTTGGAGTGCTAAGATCTATTATGGTCTGGGTACCTGACCTTTAGAAAAATTTATCATCTATCAAAAGGCCATACCCCTAAAGAAGTATTGTCAGAAACTGCTCCTTATAAAATATACTGATATTTAAAGTTTTGGGCAAACTGCTGTCAAGAATGGATCAAACATCAAGTTTTGCTTTTGAATCTTGCTTCACCAAAACACCTTTTAGCTTTCGATTCCCTGACTAGTTGTTGAAGTTGGAAGTATTAACACCAGTGAATACTGACATTACACAGTCTTGATTTTAGCATTGTGAAATCCACCAGACTATACATTTTTAGGCCACAGATGTCCAAAACCATAATATCGGTTATCACCCAGGGATGCCAGTGAATCACAGAGCCATCAATGCTATATTCAGAGGAGCATCACCTTTGGTGTAGTAGTAGATTATCTTCAGCATTTCTCTCAGTAACTGCTTTCCACCTATGATTCGTAACTCCTGGCTTCTAAACTCTGTTGGCTTCTGAAGGATGTTTGGAGGTTCTGAGATCGTGAATCATACTCGGTTCTCTACAGAACAAGAGAGTTTCCAGGAGTCAACCTGAAAACAGGTATTGGTGCTTTGCAAATACCTTGTTCTTCTTAAGGTTGGTAAGTCTACTCCCAATTGCTTTGTGGAAAAGAAAAGTTTACTTCGACTAACTCAGGGATGTCAGTGATCCTATATAAAAGCTTACTATCTGCTTTTTGTAACTAATTGATATATCTGAATTTATACAAATGTGAGAGATGCCATGATAAAAATAAGTACATCTTTACCATCAAAATGAAAGACAACTGTGCTGCAACAAAACTTTAATAAATGCCAGGAATAAAACATTCATTTAACACCAAAATAACAGTGCAACATTTTCATCTACTCCACAAGACTTCTTCAGAACATATTAAATCAATACCTAATGCCTACATTTATATATTACCTCTAACAATTGTCTAATTAAATTGGTTAATTCATTTATATTAAAATTATTAAAGCAACAGCACCTGAAGCATAGATCTTATGCAAAGGAGTACAGACAAAACCCAAAGGGAACCACACTTGTTTCAACTATTGCATAAAAATCATGTTTATAGTTTTAAAATCCTATGCAAATCCATTCAAATAAGTTAATAAATATTCATGAAAAATATTCATAAAAATACTCATAAAAATACCATACTTATGTTAAATAAGGTAAAAGTGTGCATATATTATATATGGATGGCACCTTAAAAAACAATGCAACAAAGAAATGTATAGAAAATCTATAAATATTACAATGTTACTGCCCTCAATTTGAGAATAGGTGAAATAGTTACATTTTCATTAATAACTAGGAGAGTGGTTACATTCAACCTCAACTGTCAGTATAACTTCCTATACCCAATTCAACTGTACCCATAATAGCAAATTTAAATCCTGTAAAATTCACACATACTAAAAAAATGCTTGTGTAAGGCTTTATTATATTGTGATGCTTTATATCATATTTATGTTCATAAATCCTTCTACTGAGTCTTCTCTCATTTTGCCTATATAAAATGCAGCACAAGATGAGCATTTAGCTATATATACTAATTGGGATGAACATGTTCCATTTTTTAATCTAACCAGTACTTGGCTAGTTGCACCTACATATGTTTTGTATCCTAGTAAAATACCATTACAGTAACTACATCTACCATATTTTGTCATACATTTAATGTCAGTAAATTGTTTTTTGTAACAACCTGAGCTGATCCATGTTCAAATCACCATAGGTAAAATCCAATACCACTTCCTTGCAAGCTATTGGTCCCCCTCTATGACCCAGGAAACCCATACCATGTATTTAAATTTATTAGAGACACTAAACATCCAACCCGATACCATATTCATGGGTGACTTTAACTACCACACCATTAATTGGAAATTCTATACGACACCAAATGTACATGCACAGAGATTCCTGGATTTTATAAAGACAAACTCCATGGACCAGATGGTCAATGCAACAACCAGGGCTGCAACCATACTGGATCTGGTCCTCACTAATATGGGAGATTGCTGCACACTCACTACTGTAATGCCTTCCCTGGTAAGGTCAGACCACAAAATGGTCTCCTTTGAAGTAAAAATAAAACCTGGACCCCCAACTAAACCTGGAATATTCAGGAACTATTCTAAGGCTAACCTCCTGCTATTAGGGGAAAACCTGGCAAAATTTCAAGCCCCCATAAACCCTGAGAACATTTATGCCTATGCAGAACTGTTCACAGATACCCTGTACAAGCATTTTAATAGCTGCATAGAGGCAGCTGCGCCCACCAGGAAGAAGTACAGAACTAACTCAAAAAACAAGCCACCCTGCTGGAATCACATAATCAATCGGCTGTATAACAGGTGGAAGAAAATCGTGGCAAAAATTAGGAGATGCAGCACCCAGCAGGATAAAAGCACTCTCATCAAACTAAACAAACAACTCAGAATACCAAAGCCAAATATGAGGTAAGTTTGGCCTCCCAGGCCAAGGACAGAAACAAAGCATTCTTTAGCTATGTCCGCAGCCTCAAAGGCAATACACAGTTGTGTGCAGAGCTCATTGTAAATCAAACCACTTATACTGAGACAGAAGATATAGCAAACCTACTGGCTAATAAATTCAGCTCAAACTTTACCACTCTCTTCCCCCTCAACCTTCCCTCAGGAAATATCATCAAATATAACTCCCACTACTATCACTAGGGAACAGGTCCTTAATGCTCTCTCTAAGACCAATAACACTGCATCAATGGGCCCAGACAATATCCCAGAAGGCCTTCTTAATAGCATGAAACATGACCTATCAGGGCTTCTGGAATTACTATTTAACTGTAGCCACCAAGCAGGCTTCATCTCTCATGAATGGAGAAAGGCAACAATCATCCCTCTGCTCAAAGGTGGGCCATCTACAGACCCTGGAAACTACAGACCCATAAGTCTCACTAGTCTTATATGTAAAGCCATGGAAAGAATTATCATGGAGATGATCAATAAGGATATAGCAAACCTCCAGACACTGGATCCAACCCAGTTTGGTTTCGTCAAGGGCAGATCATGCCTACTCAACCTGGTGGACTTCTTCAAGGTCACCAAAGCAATGGATGAGGGCAAAGTTGTTCACACTGCCTACCTTGACCTGGCCAAGGCATTTGACACAATACCCCACTCAGTTATTGTTGACATACTCAAAAGGTTAGGTACAAACCTGTATTTCACCCATTGGATAGCCAACCAGCTCACAGATAGGACCCAGGAAGTTAGAATTGGGGAGTCCACCTCTACAAAGAGGCCAGTCACAAGTGGAGTCCCTCAGGGATCAGTCCTTGGACTACTCCTTCTTGGCATTTACTTCTCAGAAGTCAAGGCCAATGTCAGTGGTCTCTGACTGACTAAATTTGCAGATGATTGCAAATTAGGAGCTGTCATTGAATCTCACACTGACACAAATGTTCTCCAGGAGGGGCTGATGCAGACAAACAACTGGTGTCAGAGCCATGGACTAAAACCAAATGCCAGGAAATGCATAAGAGTATCCTTTGGGAAGTCATCCATCTTTGGTAACTGTCATATTGACAACACACCCCTTAAAGTCGACCCAGTAGTCAGGGACATAGGGACACACATAGATAGCAATCTAGCCTTTGATCATCATGTGTCTACAGTGGTGAGGAAATCATTCTATGTTGCACAACTTATAAACAAAGGTATGGCATCTAAGTCCAAGGAAGTCATTGTTCCACTGTATTCGTCATTCATCAGACCTATCATTGAGTACAATGCCCCCTTTGCTATGTACCTAACCAGGCATATCCAACAATTGGAACTTCCACAGAGGTTCCTCACTAAAAGAATACAGGGCATAAGTAATATGACCTATGCAGACTGCCTCAAGGCCCTATCTCTGTATTCTGTCTCCTACAGGCTTTTGAGAGCAGATCTATGCCTGGCATACAGGGCATTGTCAGACCCCACTCTGATAGACCTCCCACATATCCACATAAACTCAGCACCAGAATTTCCAGTTCTAAAGACTTAAACCTTGCCTGTAATATAAATACAACCTGCTGATGAGATAGGTATGTATCCCAGAGACTACCCCTTCTATGGGACAGGTTCCTTACCCACATGAAGCAGAGTTCCTCCCTAACCCAATTTAAGTACAACTTGGACAACTGGATGGGAAAACGGAAATTTATCCCTGGTTTGGCACCTATGTCTCTAATGGACAGAGGTAACCTGTAAATGGTTCATCTCCTAGCCCTGTGCTTACACTTATCAAGGGTATCGGAACTTGTCAGAGATTTGGGATGCAGGGCTAGGCTTAAAAAGGCCCTTGTGGTCGTTAGCCTAGTAAACACCTATGATCCTATAAACTTCATTTTTCTCAAGAGTTCTCTTAATGTTTTTAGATGTTTTGTATACAAAATGTGGTTTGTTACGTATGACAGGCAACAGGGCAGCATTTGCATTTAATATATTCCAGTTCTTCCTATTTCTTTAGTATTGTCTGTCCTATCAGAATATTTTAGGTCCAAAGCTCTATTAAAGCTTCCAAACCTACCAGTATTCACTGGTGCAACATTTCATGTGTCATTCAAATCAACACCTAATAGGGATTTTATCTTGAACCCATTCATTATTGACTTTAAAAATATTTTTTCCACCAAGCTGTTAGGGCAACCTCTAATTAAAGCATACCACAAAGTTTCTATGTTTCTTTTACTACCTGTTTCTATTCCTTGCTACCCTAACACATTGAACTTTAATACTACCGTTTTACACAAAAGAAGGTGGCAACTATTAAAATGTAAGTAACTGTTACTGAATGTGGGTTTTCTGTATATTTTTGATTCAAACCCCATTTTCACCCAAAATTATAGTTGTATCCAAATAATTAATAGCACCCTTGTTACATGGATATGTTAATTTTAAAAACTTTGTAGAAGCAAAAAAAAAATCCATCATAGCCCATAAAATAATAATAATGTCATCTAAAAATATAAGCATAATTTGCAATGCTTAAAAAGTTTGTTTATAAAAACATGTTTTAATTCCTAACTATTCAAGACAAGATTAGCGTAAGTGGGGGCACAAGCCTCCTTGTGATCATCCCCACTTATTTGTCTTTGTTTTATAGTTTGGGCAGTGTATGTGGTTACTTTTGACTGTTTTCTTTGTTGTATTTTTACCATCAGTATCTTTGTGAGGAAGGGAAAACTATATATTTTGCTGGTTAGCTCCTGGATTAGAGGTTTGCAGTTGCTGTCTGTTAGGTTAGAGGGTGCAAATGGGATAAGTATTCCCGAACAGGTTACCTTTGTCACCATATTCCATTGATTAAGTATAGCAAGTGATGTGACAACTGCCCAGGCCTTTCTAGGAAAGTGAGAACATGTGGGTATTATGTAAGATGACAGTCATACCTGTGTATTGCTCTAATAGTTGAAAACAGGAGATAGCTGCAAATATGCTGTCCTGGGGATGAGAGACCCATACCTCACAGCTGTCTGCAAATCATCTGGAAATGATCTCATTCTGTGGACTTACATTCTGCTTGAATTCCCTTGGGGAGAGCAGTCAGCCCTGCCTCAGACTTCTTTTAAGTGGAATGAGGTCTTATAACCATCCATTGGTGAAAATGATTGCTATTGAATCTGTATAAAGAAGTTTGCATTTATTGATAAAAGGTAATGTGAAGTTCATGTAGATAAGAATCTTCCATATGGTAGACCACTTCAATGAGTCAAAGGCTTTCTTAAAACCACTGATATAGCCAACTTAGGATAATCTGTGTACCAGCACCATTTTTTGGAGATCCAACCATAACCTAATGTGCTGCCTGATCTTGTTTTAAGTCAAAGTCAAAGTAAACTTTATTATCATTTCAGACAACACAAGTGCAGCCTAAACGAAATTCCGAGTATCAACTCACTGGAGAGTAAATAGGAAACAAGGATAACAAAAAGAGCTGTAGAACAATTCAATTAAAAAAACGATATTCAATACAAGACCCACAGAAGGATAAATAAAACAATAACAGCAAAAACACACAAGCCCCACCCCCGACAGTCGCAGACAAACACTGTACTTAGTAGCATGACAGAGTAGGACTGCACATGTTAAGATTGTCCTCCTTTGTTCATCTGCATCGCACAAACAGCAGGCAATTGCACAAGAATAAGAAAATATATTGCTACATCAAAGAATAAAACAGATATTGCACACTCTTCAGCTGAGCTACATATTGTGAATGATTATTCACTAAATAGTCAGTGGCTGGTATCAGAGTTTAGAAATCTCAACACTGTTTGCTAAAAGCTGTTTAATTATCTGGTGGTCCTGCAACAAATACTCTGATAGTTCTTGCACAAAGACAGTTGTGTAAACCAGCCGTGTGCAGGATGAGAGGGGTCACAAATTATTTTGAAACTACATTTAATGCTTTTTGTTGCAAAGAGATCCTGGATTGATGGTAAGTTTGTGCCCATGATTTTTTTGGCAACTCACGCCACTCACTGTAGCTTCTTTCTTTCTGCTATTGTACTGTTTCCAATCCAAACTGTGAAACTACTAGTGAGAATTCTTTCAACTGCTCCTCTGTAGAATGTGGTGAGAACAGTAGGTTGCAGCTTTGCTTTTTTGAGCCTTCTAGGAAAGTGGAGACGTTGGTGTGCTTTTTTGACCAACTGTTCAGTGTTCACACTCCAAGAGAGATCCTCCAAAATGTGGATCTCTAAAAACTTTGAAGATTTGACCCTTTCTACCTCTTCACTATTAATCATGAGCAGTGAGTGTGTTGTTGACCTTTTACTGAAGTCTATAATGATTTCTTTTGTGTTACTGACATTCAGGTCAAGGTTGTTCTTAGCACACCAGTCAATCAATTCATCCTCCCCTTTCATGAGGCCCACAACCGTAGTATCATCTGCAAACTTAATTATGTGATTGGTGGTGTATTTTGCAGATCAGTCATGGGTGAAGATGGTGAACAACAGGGGGCTTAGCACACAACCCTAAGGAACACCGGTGTTGAGTATTATGCATGTTGAGGTATTGTTGCCTGCACATGTTTTCTGCAGTCTGTTCATCAAGAAGTCAAGGATCCAGTTGCACATGAGCTTGCTAAATCCAAGATGTACAAGCTTGTCAATAAGCTGCATTGGAACCACTGTAGTGAATGCTGAGCTGAAGTCAATAAACAACAGCCTGACATAGTTGTTTCTTCCCTCCAGATGACTGAGTGAGAGGTGACGTGCCACTCGTATCAACAGTGGATCTGTTAGCCCAATAAGTAAACTGTAGAGGATCAATGATGGATGGAAAGTTTGCAGACAAATGCCTTTTATCTAGCCTCTCAAAGCATTTCCTTAACATTTGAAGTTAGAGCAATCGGTCTGTAATCATTCAGGCAGGCTGCATTAGCTTTTTTGGGGAGAGGGACTATATTTGGCACATGAAGCAAGAGGGAACTTTACCAAGAATAAGGGAGGTGTTGAAAATAACAGTTAGAACTGAGCACAGTTGGTCTGCACAACATTTAAGCACTTTCGCCAGTATTTTATCATGACCAGCAGCCTTCCTGGGGTTCATCTTCTTAAGCTGAGATCTCACTTCATTGGAGTTAAGGCTGTGCACCCCCTCCTCCTGGTTGATAAGTAGCCTTGTAACAGCCACATTGTTCTTCTGTTCTCTTCAAATCTGCCAAATAAGGAGGTCAACCTGTCCAGGAATTTGATGCTGTCTTTACACTGAGATGACCTGGTTTTATTGACAGTAATCTGTTGCATCTTTTGCCAGATTCCTGGTGTCCCTCATGTCTGCAAACTGACTTTGTAATTTATTTCCATATTCCCTCTTGGCCTCTTTAATACCCCTTTTTAGATTTGCTATAGCTTCACTATGACCCTCCTTGTCCTTGGCCCTCAGTGTTTCATTTCTTGCCTTCAGGATACCATAGACTTTCTTGTTGAACTTTGACTTTTGGTTGGCTCTGATTGTGGTGCTTTTGCTGTCAGATAAATCATCAACACACTTTGTGATGATGGTATTACTGTTTCACTGTAATAATCTATGTTCACCTGCACATCTGACATAGCTGCCTCTTTGAAAATGTCCCAGCAGGTACTCTCAGTCTTGAAGACATTCCAAAGCCCCCACATGCCAGACCCTGATCTGCTTAACTGTGGACTTTTCTCTGATCAGAGCTGGTTTGTAGGCTGGTAGAAGCATGATGGTAAGATGATCAGAGCTTCCTAAGTTAGGTTGTTGTATTGCTCTGTAGGCACCTTTGATGTTGGAATATGCCTTGCCTAGACTGTGTGCACCCCTTGAAGGAAAATCTACAAATTGATAGTAGTGGGGTAGCACCTCTCTTTCAGATTTGCTTGAGTAAACCAGCAACCATGTGTGCAAAGTCTGAGTGTTTCCTCTGCAGCTAACAGATAGAGTTATAACGATTGCTCAGGGCCTCAGTGGTGTTTGCACTGGGAGGAATGTATACCACTGTTACATATATTCCATTTAGCTCTCTAGGCACATAAAAGGGTCTGTATTTTAAGTATAGGAACTTATCAGAGCAATGTGACTGAACAATCTCACAACTCTTACAGCATCTTTCATTTACATATATGCAGAAAGCCCTGTTGGTGTGTAGAGACTAGATTGGTGAGTATGTGTGACAGTGTGTTAAGTAGAATTTTAGCACATATATTTAATTCTAACTGAATTAGAGAAATAGGCTGATAATTATAGGATCAAAGGAGATTACTAGGCTATCGACCTAGAGGTCATTTTAAGCATAGCCATTTCATCCCGATTTAATACCATAGAAAGCTAGTCAATACCCAAGACTGCATTTAGTGATGACTGCCCATGTCCAGGAGGGTTGTGGGCTCTATCCACTGTAAGAATTTATGGTGCCCCATCCATTTGTCCAGGTTTCTCTTGAACAGTGTCATAGAGGTGCTCTGCTTCACATAAATTGGTAGCCTGTTCCAAAGACGCGGCAGTTCCTGGGAGATAAATCTGTCCCTCCAGCATATCCTATTTAACTTGCAGGTCATATTTAGGTCCCTGGAATTGGTAGCCCTAGTCCCGTTTGGTTTACAGATATGCAGCAAGTACATTAGGTTTTGGTCTTGGATTGCTCTGTGGGTCAGGAATAACTCTCCTCTAAGAAGTCTATATGATATGGAGTATAGTGACATGAACTTTAGTCAGTCTGTGTAAGGAACATGCTGAAGCCCTTTGCTCTTCTTTGTTAGAAACATCTGAAGTCTCTCTAATTGCTGCAGATTCTTAGTATGGTACATGCCAAACGAGGTGTTATACTCAATTATGGGCCAGATAAGTGCTGAGTATAGGGTGGTTATAACCTCTTTTGCTCTTAGGGCGATGCCTTTACTAATCAAGTGTGCTACATAGAAAACTTTCTTTACTACAGTAGACACATGGTAGTCGAAGTTGACTTGTGATCACAGATCCCTTACCACTTCATGGGTACTTGGGGTATTGTTGTTGATTTGATAGTGTGAGGGGACATTGTTTGTGCCAAATGGAATGATGATCCATTTCTTTGCATTTGGTGTGTCACTGCTCTGCATGACACCCTCCAGGAGTATATTGACATCATTTGAAGAGTCAATGACTGAACCTAGTATGCAATCATCTGCAAACTTGGTCAGTCACAACCTCTTAGTTTTGACCTGAATTTCTGAGAAATATATACCAAACAGTAAGGGGCCCAACACTGACCCCTGTGACACCCTACTGGTAACAGGTTTACTGGTTGATATGGAGTCACTCACTTTGATAGTGCGTGTCCGGTTTGTGAGTCAGCTGGCAACCCGTCTTACAATGAAGGGGTTTACAATGAGTTTGCTATGTTTATCGACAATGCCTGAATGTGGGATTGTGTCAAAAGCCTTTGCCAGGTCAAGGTATGGTATATGCACAGATTTGCCCTCAATTACCCTGGTCATATTTTCAAAGAAATCCACCAGATTTAATAGGCAGGATCTCCCCTTCAAAAAGCTGAACTGGGTAGGATCCAGGGTTTGGAGGTCACCTATGTCTTTATTTATGAGGTCCATAATAATATGTTCCATGGCCTTACAGATGAGGCTGGTCAGGCTTATGGGTCTGTAATTCCCCAGGTCTGTTGCTAGGCCACCTATGTGGAGGTAAATAACTGTTGCTGTTCTCCATTCTACAGGAACAAAGCCTGTGATTAGGCTATGATTGAAAAGGGTACTTAGTGGTGATGCTAGTTCATGTTTTAGCCTGTATGGAAGACAGACTGGGATCTCATCTGGTTCCAGAAAAGCTGTGTTTTTTGCCTTGGACAAGGCTTTGAGGACCTGCTCTTCAGATATGTGGGGTGGGGGGTTGGGGGAAGGTTTGTTGTAAGTTAAGAGGGGATAAAGGAGTGACATTTTCACCAAACCTATCCATTAGCAGGTTTTCTATCTCTGTGGGGAGAGGTCTGTTTTTATTAGCTTTTGGGAACATTAAAACCTTGGTTTCCTGGGAATGTTTAGGAAAACAACCATTTCTTTCACACTCTTAGAAAAGTTTTAATAGTGGTTCCCAGTGTAAAATTTTGTACTGTTTAAAGAAGTCCAGTGTGATGCCATTGAGGCCTGGAGCTGAGCCAGTTGTCTGGCTATCAGTAGCCCAAGAATTTCATCTTTGGATGTCTCCTGTCCTAGTCTGTTGTGATCCAGCTCCAGTAGTTTCTTCAACTCTAACATCTCCAGGATTGAGAAAAATTTACACGGCTTCTGATCTTAAGGTGCAGTCTGGGGTCAAATGTATTCTCTGGTAAGGAATTTATTGATATGAACTGGATCATAGTACAACACATAGTCCCTATCCAAAATGGCCAGGATGGGTACTTCCCTGGAACTGTCCTGATCCAATTTCTCAAGAAATTAAATTTCTGCAATGTAATCCCCTTAACCAGTAAAATGTTCTGAACCTGTTCAGCTTCTCTTGCATCTTGGCAAAGTAAGTTGTCACACTTTTTTTCTTTTCTGTGTTGATCTTAGTTAACAACAATCTGCCCCGTAGCCTTTACTGATATAGTCCTTCTCATATTGTGTATTCTGTTTTCTGCCTGTATCAGATCAAGGTCTCACTGTTGTCTTGTTTCCTTAGACAGTCATTTGGTAATGCCTTTTAATTCAGACTCAGGAAAACCCATGAGGTGTTCATGCTGTATACATCCCAACTGATGTTCTGACAGAAATGTTTGGCATATTGTTCAACACCCAGATATTTAGGTAAACGCGGATCCATCTTCCAGGCAAAATAATTTGAACATGCAGATCATTGATTCAGTTTCATAAGTAGTGGCAAGTGATCTGACCAGATCATGGGACTTATATTTAAGGACTGCACAAATCAGAGAAAAGATCTTGAGACAAGGCATAAGTCCAGCATACTGGCTATCCCAAGTGATGATGCTATATAGGTAAATTCCTTCTCTATTGGGTGAAAAATTCCTCTGTGTTACAAATATCTAATTCCTCCATGATGGTCTGTATTTTCTGAGAAGATTTTCTGAGCCTAATGGTACCTGGGATTAAATTATCACATGCTACGTCAAGGGCTGTATTAGCCCCCTACCCCCAATTTAATATGGTCCATTCTGAGTTTGAGCCTTAGAATAGTTTAATACATTTGAAGTAATGGGATGATTTGTCCTCATTAGGACTGTAGTAGTGTCCTACAATTGTCCTACCTCTGCTAGACTTTACCACCAATACACTTCATCTAAGTAGACCCCCAGCCCCTCCAGGATTTTAGTAAATAATATTTGTTCTTCTTTTTTTACTTTTACCTACTACTAACAAATTACTTTGGCCTTCAATTTGTGCAAAAAATTGTAACCGCCCTCCTCTTAGATGGTGTAATTACCCCTCTAACATTCAACAACATCCATAGAATATTCACTACTGGGGCTGCAATGGGCTCCCCAGTTGTATCTAAACTACTTACATTCAGATTTTGGTGGGTAGTGACACCAAGCTCTTGAAAATGTGTGTAAATTAATTAACAGGATTCAAAGTATTAACTCAGTAGAACAAATGGTAAAATAAGGAAAACAGGACCAAGTAGCTGGTTAAGCAAGTGGTCTGACTCCCACCTCCACCCCATTTACACATCAAAAACCTAGTAAAGAAACACTTCTTAGCATAAACTACCTGAAGCTACTGTGTCTGCTAAAAGCTTATAAAATACTGACATAATATGAAAATGTTTTTAAAAACAGCTGCCTTTGTTTCTAATATTACAAACCATGAATAAAAGGACTAGTTGTCAGGAGACACCATTACAAGTGTTTGAAGCACTATCCCAGAAAAGTCAGTAAATAACTAGATAGCACTATTCAGTATATTCCAACTGTGATTAGAATTGCTAATGGTTCACCGGGAGTATGCTGGTGGCTTCTCCAATGTGAAACAAAGCATTAATCAGCTGGGGTAAAAATGAGAGAAACATTCAGCTTGAAGAAACTGCTACATTTTCAGCTTTTAGGAGTAGCTGGTCCTCCAACAGAGTGGAAGCATCTGCCAAGGATGATTCAAGTGTTTCTGGCTCTGATAGCTCTATGTCAGGCCCAACAAAAAACATTTCCACATTATAGGATTCTGCAGAGGGAGAAGGCTGTATAGAACGGCTTCTCATGCTGTTCTTTACCAGAGGGGCTTCCCTTGAATTTGTGTGCTAATGGTATTCCAAGTTTGTCTGAGGGACCTTTCATGCTCCATCATTGCTGTCTTTGGGCAATTTGGTGTGAGAGGGAATATTGGGTCTTTCCCACTTTTTGGAAGTTTGGACCATTGATGACTGGCAGGCCCCTTTGAACTTCACCATGTCTGAGAGCAGAGCTTTTATGACTTCCAACCTGGTGGCAATAAAACTTTCTGTTTCTTATATAGTTGTACAATTATTTGACTGGTTACCCTTATTTATGAGCAGAGTTGCGGGATGGCAAAGTTGCACCATGTACTCCTTCTCCTTGAAATGGCAAAAATATGGAGCCAGAGTTTTCCATTTCAGGAATAATGCTATGCTCCAGTCTTAGAAAAGGCAGATGGTAGATCCCAAAATCTTTAGGTCAGATTCTGCCAGTCTAGTTTTCTGCAGAATTAGATGTGTGCAGTTGTTCTCTATCTAACAATCAATACAATTTCAGCTTGGAAAGATGCTACAATCAGGCTCTTCTAATAGGGAATCATTCAATCCATAAACATGCATGGCTCATGAATGCTAAATCCTCATTCAACAATCAAGTCACCTTTTTTGCCTCCTTACATCCTTCTAAGTTGGGAGATGCTGAGTGACAGCTTAGTGATTGTTATTCTAAAAGTGTATTAGTTCTGGTTTAGGCACTTGGGCTTTGAGCCAGTTATTTTACATTAAGGTGTGGTCTGCACTCTTGTGAGAGGAGAGGGTAGATTCCGCCCTTCTGAGCTGGGAGTTTCTGGTTAAAGGCTTATTGTGCCTGCTTATTTGAACTGTTTCTATCTGAAATTGGTATGCCTTGTTTGCTGTAGCATAGACTAAATTCAGATCTGCTGAATCTAGCTTTGGTTGTATAACTTGCACACTAATCCAGACCATCTTTTTTTGGAGAAGGTTCCCCTGCATCCTAGTGGCAGGAGTGTGCAGTTAGAACTTATCTGATTGAAGACTGCTGGAACGGGGCTCAGTTTTTAGCTTTGCATTGGTTAATTGGTTAATTTGTTTAAATCAGTTTGCTCATTTGTTACTGTTATATAAAAAAATACACTTTATGCATCACCGCTTAGCTAGGATTAAACTATTCCCAGAGCCATAAAGTCTGTTCTTTAAATTTTCCCCTTAAAACTAGCCATTTTTTAGTTTTAGCACTCAAATCTGTTTCTTTGAGCTCAGCACTTGTTCAGAATTCATTGTAAGCACTAAATAAGCTACAAATTACTACAGTACTCAACTTTCCTTACTTGTCTAGAGGGAACATTTTTAGTACTTAATAAATAAGCACCTATCCAGGCATATCTAAGGGCCAGCTCCTGGTGTTTTCTCTTGTCTACCTGATGAATCTGGGCATCTTGGGGCAATGCAGCAACTGCCTCATGTACACAGATAACCCTCTCCTCCTACCACCCAACACTACAACCTGTGAGAGATGAACTTATATAGCCAAACTGGAAGCAAAGCTCTCTTCACCCAAGACTAGACTAGACAGTCAAGAGGAGAAGGTAAACACTTGCACCACACCACACTATTCACATAGTCCCCCAAAACCTACACCACTAAAACAGACACACAGAAACACGAAACACACACTTACATTCGTGGAGGCTCTCAATAAAAATCTGCTCAAGCAACAGAGACCTTCAAAGCAGAAACGCAAGCAACCTCCACCCCCCAACACAACCCAAATGACACATAGCCCACAAACTCAGTATGCCACTCAACTACAGCCCATAAGGCATAACAACGTACCCACCAGTCTAGTCATAGTTGACTATATAGTCAGGCACACTGATGTTCCACTCACCAGGCTAAACAAGGAGAAAGTTACTGTCAGCTACCTGTTGGGTGCCAGGATCCGCCACATAATGCACGCACTCAGGTCACTCCAAAACAAGTACAAATATGACTCTGTCATTGTCCATGTTGGTGTGAATAACCAGAGATGCACCTCCCTGGACTACATGATAAGAGACATGGAGGAGCTCTCTGATCTTGTAGCCCAGGCAGGTATGACCCTAGCCTTGAGTATCATCCTGCCATCACCCAGAATGATACCACAGTACAAGGGCAAAATGATTGACTTTAACAATTGGCTAAGCTTCTGGTGTCATACTAAGGGGATCCAGTATCTGTCTGCCTAGGATGACATGATCAACAGACCACGATGCTTTGCCAGAGATAACCTGCACCTGATGCCCTTGGGATTCTGGATACTGGCTAAGGCTCTTGCCACCCCTATAGTGCCTTTTTAGGCAAGGTTCAAATGACAAATTCACCACCATAACTGGTACAAGCAAGCAAAATCTGAGGGTAATGCTACTCAATGCTAGAAGTCTAAACCTCAAAATGCATTTATTCGAGGCACTCCTTAAAATGGAGAACATCGACATCTGTGCAGTGACAGAGACCTGGTTCAAGGCTCCAGAGAGCACCCCTGCATTACCAGGCTATAATTCATACCACACCTTTCAGCCACCTAACCTGGACCGAAACACTAAAGGCAGAGGCGTGTCCATATTCATTAAGGATATCCGCACCTCCAGGCTAGTTGCTCAGCATACTGCATCCGAGATTATCCAAGTGCAACTAACTCTGGGCAAGACTGCAACCCAAATTTTAACTTGCTACAGATCCCCCACCATGCCCCAGGATTCCCACTCCTCATTTCTTGATGTACTGGAAAATATTAATTGATATGTGATGCCTGTGCCCTGGTCCAGCAATCAAGGAACCTCAATCCTCACCACTAACACCAGTGAGGGGTGTCTCATATAGGAGGAAAGGATAACAAATACACACAGCAAAGTGCAATTTCCCTTAAGAACACACAGAGATCACAGTCAGTCCAGGGCTGGTCGCTCCCTTGCTCTCCAGGTACCCAGTAAGACTCCCCACTGATACAGCTATAGGGTCCAGATCTCAGCCAGCTGGACAAGATAAAATCTCCAGCACCCTCTCTGTCCATCCAGTGATTCATGACCCTGCCCAAGTAGCTAACACACACACACTTTGAGATAAGAGTTGATACAACCACACAGACACTTATGGGGGAGGCTGGCACAGGTTCTCCAGCTGTGCCCCTTTTACCCGGACTACACTGTAGTACAGCCTGACACCACCCAGCTAATATTTATCAGCTACTCAAAGGCCCTTAAAAGGGTGTCCAATTATTACTGTGCAATATTATTATCCAATTGGTAGTATAACTAAACAGTCAAGGCTTATTAGAGTGACTTGGTACAGTAATCACTATAAATATGCAATGTATTCTAGAGCTTAAATTATCTCTACACAAAACAGCCACAGTTGAAAGGTTTAAAAATATTTAATAATAAATAAAAACACAAGACAATACTTCTTACTACACAGTGCCAGTCAAGAGTTCAGAGATCACAGAGAAATACTTAAAATAATTCAGTAGTACAGTTCTGACCACAGAAAGACACTTAGTCTAATCTTTATAGTTTCTAGCTATTTCTAAAAGAAAACACAAGTCTAAAATACCTCACATAAGAGCAAGACAGTGCTGTGAGTTGGATGGTCAAGCCAAAAATGCTTAATCCTCTCTGGTTCTCTCCATTTAAATTGAAATTGCAGTTCTGATTCATATTACCTAATTATTCACACTTTCCTGGGGTTCCCAGGCTACACATTACATCATTCTTCACACTTCCCTGGGTTCCCAGGCTAACAGAAAATGCATTTACATTCTTGACATCTCCTTTTGTTATCTTGCAGCTGGTCAGGAAGAAGAGCAATAAAAATACATTTGCATGTTTAAATCTAGCAATTTAACTCTTGGTTAAAACAACAGAAAGAATGTCTTCATCTATACGGGTTGGAGACGACTTTAGATCAAAGGGTCACAACATGTTTTACTTTGGTCAGTAGAGAGCACTGTTGTTTTACTTTTTTCAGTTCCACATCTAACAGCAGTTTTTTTCCATTTAAGACAACAAGCCTGTGTCTTTTGTTGATATTTACAAATGATAGAATTATCTATAAAATTCTCTCTGGCTAGGTTGGCAGCCTTCAAATCCCCCCCTCACCGGAGAACTCAAGCTAGTTTTACAAGTGACCCTTGAGAAACACTGCTTGAGAGGGTCAGGTCTATCTGAGTATACCGACCCCATTCCCTGTCTTGAAAGCCCATCTGCATTAGATTGCTATTCCCATGACGGTGCTGCACTGACATATATGCTTGCAACCCTAGAATCCATCTTAGCAACTTGGCATTTTGCTGGCTGGCTTTGTTTAACCATGTTAGGGGGTTGTGATCTGTCATAACAGTGAATTTCTATCCATACAGACAAGGTTGAAGTTTCTGCAGTGCCCACACTATGGCTAGACATTCCTTTTCTACAGCTGCATAGCATTCCTCCCTTGGTTGGAGCCTATGACTGAGATAAACCACTGGGTGCTCTTCCCCCTCTGAAGATATCTGGCTAAGTACAGCCCCCACCCCATGGTTTGAAGCATCCACCTGTACAATAAATTCTTTGCTGTAATCTGGACTGGCTAACACAGGGGGTCCTCCCAAAGCTTCTTTAAGCTTCTGGAATGCTGCTCACATGCTGGGGTCCAGACTATCTTATCTGACCTGTTCTTCCTGGTCAGGTCTGTGAGAGGAGCAGCTATGGTACTATAACTGGGGACGCACTTTCTGTAGTACCCTGCTGTCCCTAAAAAAGCCCTCACCTGCTTTTTAGAAACAGGTGCAGGCCATGTCTGAATGACTTCCACTTTGGAAGGTTCTGGCCTTATCTTACCACTCCCCACTCTATGTCCTAGGTAGGAGACCTCTGCCATACCCACCTGATATTTGTGCGGCTTAATGGTCAACCCTGCCCTCTGTAGTCTGGCCAGCAACTCCCTGACATGCTGAAGGTGCTCTGGCCAGGGATGGCTGTAGATGACAATATCATCTAGGTAAGCAAGGGAAAACTCTCCTGCTCCTACTAGGATATGATCTACCAGCCTCTGGAAAGTAGCTGGGGCATTCTTCATCCCAAAGGGTATCTTTGTGAACTCATACAAGCTGAAAGGAGTCACAAAGGTTGACTTCTCTCTAGCACTGGGAGTCCAGGGCACTTGCCAGTAACCCTTAGTAAGATCAATTGTTGTAAGATACTTAGCCCCACACAGCTGCTCGAGGGCCTCATCTGTCCTAGGTATGGGGTAAGCATCCGACTCTATGTGACTATTTAATTTCCTGTAGTCCACACTGAACCTGGTGCTGCCATCCTTCTTTGGCACCAGCACCACTGGGGATGCACAGGGACTGTTGGACTCTTGAATCACCCCTAGTTCCAACATCGCCTGTACCTCCTCCCTCAGAGTCTGTTTGACTCTTTCAGGCACTCTATAAGGGGCCTGCCTGATAGGCCTTTGGGGTCCTGTATCCACCTGGTGCTGCCCCAGGTGGGTGCACCCTGGTTTCCCAGAAAACATGTTCCCAAATTCCTGCAGCACTGCATGGATTTCTCGAACCTGGGTAGGAGATAGCTGCTGGGACACTGCTACCCCTTCCACTGAGGTGTCAGCCCGAGCTTCACTGTAGAGATCAGTCCCCAGATCTCCCTCAGACTCCTCCTGCAATCCACTGCAAATGATCAGCACAAGGGCCTCCCTAAAATGGTAAGGTTTCATCATGTTAACGTGGTACAATTTGTGCCCCTGCCTTCTGCCTAGCAGTTTCACCATGCAATTAACATTACTTACCTTTCTTACCACATTGTAAGGTCCCTCTCAAGCTGCTTGCAGTTTGTTGTGTCTGACAGGAATGAGAACCATTACCTGTTGCCCCACAGCATACTCTGTAGCTCAAGCATTCCTGTCATACCACACCTTTTTCTGTTATTGGGCTTCTGCCAGGTTCTCCTGGGCCAAGCCCATGAGTTCCCTGAGCCTTGCCCTGAGGTTTAGGATGTATGCACAACAGACTCCTTGTGAGACTCGCACTCACCTTCCCACTCATCTCAAATTAAATCTAGAGATCCCCTCACCATATGCCCATACAGCAACTCAAAGGGTGAAAAACCTGTGGATTCCTGGGGAACGTCTCCTTAAGCAAACAACAGATGGGGCAAATATTTGTCCCACTCCCTCTTAAACAGATCTGCAAATGCCTGTAGCATGGACTTGATTGTAGAGCTTAACCTCTCAACAAGACCATTAGTCTGGGGATGGTAGGGGGTGGTCTTCATGTGCTTCACCCGACAGGACTTCCACAGACAAGCCAGCAGGTCTGACATGAAATTGGCACCTCTGTCAGTCAGTATTTCTTTTGGGAAACCTACCCTGCTGAAAACCTCTAACAAAGAATTTGCCACCTTCTCTGCCTCAGTGGAGGACAAAGCCACTGCCCTAGGGTATTGTGTAGCATAATCCACTACCACTAGGATATACATTCTCCCTGTGTAACTTGGAGTACTCAAAGGACCCACAATATCCATAGCTACCCACTGAAATGGCTCCTCAATCACAGGCAAAGGCATCAAAGGAGCTCTCACCTTGTCTCCTGCCTTGTCTACCTTTTGGCACTGCTCACAGGTCATGCAGTACCCTGTTACATCTCTGGAAATGTCAGGCCAATAGAAGTTCTGAATACACTTTTTTCTACGTTTTATGCCCATATGACCTGCAAGGGAATATCGTGGGATATGGCTAAAAGCGCCAGATGGTCAGCTCTAGGCACTACCAACTGCTGTACTCTCTCACCTTCTAGCCCTCCCTCAGGGGTCCACTCTTTGTATTGTAACCCTTTGTCCCAGTATACAGATTCCCCCTTTCCTTGAGAATCAGGTGCCTCCCTAGCTACCTGCCACAGGCCTTGAAATGTAGGGTCTGAGAGCTGAGCATGTTTCAACTTTCTCCTTGTAACCCTTCCCAGCTCCCCTTCCACAGGAAGTCTGCCATCCTATGACAGTGGTGCCTCACTGTCAGCCTAGATACTACTACTCACCTCTACCTTTGTAGTCACTCTGTCCAAGGGACCATCAGTACCCGCAAGCAGCTGTGTCTCACATTCAGTCTCATTGCTACAGAGTAGCTCCCTCCCTGAAGTAACCACCTCACCAATCCTGGCTGCAAGTATGCAGTCTGTCTGGGTCTCCCCCACGCTACCAGACCCACATGCTTGTCTCTTAGCCTGACTGCGTGTAACTGCATAAGCACATGGTACTGCCTCATCCAAATCCTTCCCTCTCAGGACATCTGCAGGATGGTAGTTTAGTACCCCTGTTGTCTCAAGACAACCTACTATTGGCATTTTGTCTTTCCCACTTACTGGCTCCCTCACCTTTGGTTCCCCACCTTGCCTCTGTGGACACATGTATGTCTCATGGCCCCAATGGTTGCATTCAAAACATTTAACCCTAACTCCTGGACATGTATCTGGACTAGTAGCTTCCCCTGCTACTGGCAGATTTTGTTGGGGCAGTATGTGCTGCCCACCATTGGGCTCCTTTAGACCCATGAGCAGCATGGGGGTTCCCTTCCTGTGCAGGGTTGCCCTGCTTTCCAGGTATAGATCTCCCTTCTTCCCCAACTCATCTGAAGTAACACATTGTCTGTCAGCTAACCAGATCCTCATGTCCTCAGACAAAGTGCTAAGGGCTTGTTCCCTCACCAAAAGGTCTTCCAACCCTTCAAAAGTGGTGACCTGACATTCACTCACCCACCTATGGAAATGAGTGCTCAGTTCAGCAACATATTCACAGACACTTTCATCTGCCTTGCATCTATACTCACGAAACTTTTTCCTATACGTTTCAGGTCTTAGCTTAAAAAACTCTAATAGACAATTTTGTAAGCATTATAATCAAAACATGTAATGTCAGACACTTTAGACAATACAGTTACAGCTTTACCATGGAGTAAGGGGGTCAGGAAGCGTACCCAGACCCTTTGGTCAATATTATACTTTTTGCATACCCTCTCAAACATATGAATGAAACAATCAAAATTATCCCCCTCTTTAAACTGCGGAAGAAATTTACTGACCTGTTGTGCTTCTGGGGTCCAGTTACTCCCTTTCCCATTACCTCCATAACTCTGGTGAAGAGTCAGAATCTCCTTTTCATGCTGCCTCTGCCTGTCCTTTTCCTCAGCTTCTAGGCATAGCAGTTTCTCATTCTCCTCATCCTGCAAACTTCACACTCTCTCATTGTCCTCACACTCTAGACGCCTCAGTCTCTCAGATGCTTTTATTTCCACATGCCTGGCCTCCAACTCAAGTCTGTTTAGCTCCAGATGGGTTTTTAAGTTCTCTTCAGAAAGGTTGAGCTGTCCATTCTCTGAGGCTATTACATCTCCACTGCGAGTCTGACTGTCCTCCTGGTTGCTGTTTTCTGATGCAGCTGTAACCAAGTCTGCAATCAGGTCTGCCTTAGTCAGGTTTCCATGCACCAGACCCCTAGCCTGGCACATCTCAGCCAGCTGGCTCCTTGTCAGCTTTCCATACTCCTCTGCTGACATGCTGCCTGCTCACCCTGACTAACTAAGCTAACAAAAGAAATAAAACAATTGTGATCTGAACTCTGAGTATTCACTGCATGGCTGATTTAGAGTACAAACCACCTTCAAAGCTCACTGTGCACAAGCTACAGGAATTCATTCTATCCACTCCAAAACAAGCTAGTTAGTATTTGCCATCAAATAATATGTGATATGGATATCCCATCACTGCCAAACAATTAATATGTGATGCTGGTGCCCTGGCCCATCAATCAAGGAGCCTCAATCCTCACCCCTAACACCAGAGAGGGCATCTCATATATGAAGAAAGAATAACAAATACATGCAGTAAAGTGCAATTTCCCTTAAGAGCACACAGAGCTCACAGTCAGTCTGGGGCTAGTTGCTCCTTTGCTCTCCAGGTACCCAAAAAGACTCCCCCAATGACACAGCTATAGGGTCCAGATCTCAGCCAGCTAGGCAAGCCAAAATCTCCAGCACCCTCTCTGTCCAACCAGTGCTTTATGTCCTGGCCCAAGTAGCTGACACACACACTTTGAGATAAGAGTTTATATATCCACACAGACACTTCTGGGGAAGGCTGGCACAGGTTCTCCAGCTGTGCCCCTTTTACCCAGACTACACTGTAGTACCACCTGCCACCACCCAACTAATATTTATCAGCTACTCAAAGGCCCTTAAAAGGGTGTCCAATTATTACTGTGCAATATTATTATCCAATTGGTAGTATAACTAAACAGTCAAGGCTTATTAGAGTGACTTGGTACAGTAATCACTATAATATGCAATGTATTCTAGAGCTTAAAATATCTCTACACAAAACAGCCACAGTTGAAAGGTTTAAAAATATTTAATAATAAATAATAAAAACACAAGACAATACGTCTTACTATACAGTGCTAGTCAAGAGTTCGGAGATCACAGAGAAATACTTAAAATAATTCAGTAGTACAGTTCTGCCCACAGAAAAACAAAGTCTAATATTTCTAGTTTCTAGCTATTTCTAAAAGAAAACACAAGTCTAAGATAACTTACATAAGAGCAGGACAGTGCTGTGCGTTGGATGGTCAAGACAAAAATGTTTAATCCTCTCTGGTTCTCCATGTTTAAATTGAAATTGCAGTTCTGATTCATATTACATCATTATTCACACTTTTTCCTGGGGTCCCCAGGCTACACATTACATCATTCTTCACACTTCCCTGGGTTCCCAGGCTAACAGAAACTGCATTTACATTCTTGACATCTCCTTTTGTTATCTTGCAGCTGATCAAGAAGCAGAGCAATAAAAATACATTTGCATGTTTAAATCTAGCAATTTAACTCTTGGTTAAAACAATAGAAAGAATGTCTTCATCTAGACAGGCTGTTGCCAACTTTAGATCAAAGGGTCACAATATGCTTTACTTTGGTCAGTAGAGAGCACTGTTGTTTCATTTTTTTCAGTTCCACATATAAAATATTTTTTTCCATTTAAGACAACAAGCCTGTGTCTTACATTGATGTTTACAAATGATAGAATTATCTATAAAATTCTCTCTGGCTAGGCTGGCATCCTTCACAGGGTACAACCCAACACCCTCATAATAGGCGATTTCAACTACTCCACCATTAACTGGCAAAACTACTCATGTACCAACTCTTTTACTCAACGTTTTCTGGAATTCATAAATTCCAATGCCTTGGATCATCTTATCCACACCCCCACCAGGGGCAGCAATATCCTAGACCTGGTCATTACCAACATGGGCGACCAGTGTTCCACACCAGAGGTCAATTCCTCGTTGATCAGATCCGACCACAAACTAATCACCCTAGGCATCCACATCCTGCCCTCACCCCCCCCCCCTTTAGGGAAACCACCATAAAAACTTTCTCCAAAGCCAACTTTACGCTTCTTAAGACAGAAGTGGCAAACTTCACAACACCCATGCAGATGGACAATAGAGGTACGACTGCTGAATCCTACACAAATGCACTTTATAAGCACTTACATGAGTGCATGGATCATGCTTTCCCTAACAAAACCAAAATGCTATCCTCCAAAAAAAAGGAAGCCAATCTGGTGGTCCCCTGCCATAAACAAACTCTACAACAGAAGAAAGAAGCTGTTGCAAAAAAGAGTCAAATCCCATGATTGGATGAAGTCCCTGGTCAGCCTCAGTAAGAAGTTGAGATCCCTCATAAAATCCTCCAAAGCTAGTTATGAAAACAAAATTGCCACTGATTCTAAAGACAACCACAAAGCATTCTATAGCCATGTCAAGAATCTCAGTGGCAACACTAAGATCTGCTCTGAGTTACAGCAGAATGGCACTAAATATACAGAACCAACTGATATTGTCAACATCCTGGCAGATAGGTTCAGTGCTAACTTTACCCCTCTCTCACCCCCTAAAGGGCCCATCTCTCCACCGAAAGAATGCAACGTTCCTGTAATCACGGTTGCACAGGTAAAAACCACACTCTCCAAAGCCAAAAACACAGCATCCATGGGACTTGACAACATCGCAGGCTGCGTTCGACATGAACTACAGAATGAACTGGCACCCCACCTAAGCACCATGTTCGATCATAACCTCACCTCAGGCTTTGTGCCCACTGAATGGCGCACAGTGATGGTTATCCCACTCCACAAAGGAGGAGCCACCACGGACCCTGGGAACTACCACCCCATTAGTCTAACGAGCCTGGTCTGCAAGGCCATGGAATGTATCATCATGGAACTTATAAACAAAGACACTGGTAATCACCAGACTCTGGACCCCACCCAGTTCAGGTTTGTAAAAGGCATATCATGTCTCCTAAACCTGATAGGCTTCTTTGAAGCAGTCACCAAGGCCGTAGACGAGGGTAAGGTGGTTCACACAGGCTATCTGGATCTCGCCAAGACGTTCAACACCATCCCCCACTCTGGAATTATAGATAAACTCACTAAACTAGGTATAAATCTCTATGTCACAAGATGGGTTGCCAACTGGCTCACTGACAGAACCCACACTGTGAAAGGAGCAATCTCCAAATCTGACTTCAGACCAGTGACAGATGGATTACCACAGGGTTCAGTCCTGGGTCCTCTCCTGTTTAGTATCTACTTTTCTGAAGTACAGGCTAGCGCAGAGGGTCTTTGGATAATGAAGTTCACAGATGACTGCAAACTAGGAGCCATAATTGAAACTCCTAATAATGTGGACATCCTACAAAAGGGCCTCACTGAGACAGATGCCTGGTGTCAAAGCCATGGCCTCAAGCTCAATGCCAAAAAGTGCATTGTCATCCCCTTTGGTTAAAACTCTGTACCCATGAGCTACCACATAGGTGGTAGTCAACTTAACACCGAAAGTGTGATAAGAGACCTTGGGACACAGGTGGTCAGTAGTCTCTCCTTTGATAATCAAATTGTCACAGTAGTCAGGAAATCCTTTTATGTGGCACACCTCATCACAAAAGGTTTCTCATCCAGGAAAAAAGAGGTCATTGTTCCCCTCTACTTGTCACTCATTAGACCCATTATAGAGCACAACGCCCCTTTTGGTATGTACCTCACAAGACATCTGGAAAGGACGCAAAAATACCTCACAAAGAGGATTACCAGCCTCAAACAGATGCCCTACGCAGACCGTCTCAAAAAACTCCAGCTTTACTCCTTTGCATATCGCCTACTCAGAGGCAATCTCTGCCTAACATACAAAGCTATGTCAAACCCAGAGCTGTTGGACATGCTCCACTTAAAGAAATCCCAATCCCTCTGAGCTATACGCTCCAGGGACCGAAACCTTGTCACCACAATAAACAGAACATGCTGGAGGAATATATTCCTGTCCCAGAGACTTCCCATACTCTGTAACAAACTTACCTATCTATATCAAACAAAGCTCCTCATTAGCACTCTTCAAGAAAAATCTTGATGATTGGATGGGAAATTGGAAATTCACCCCGGGGATCACCTCTGGGGCTCTGCTTGACAGGGGCACAGAAAAATAATTTTCTTGGGTGGCGAAAGCCAGGGTACCATTTTGGCTAGGCTTATATAGGCCCTAGGACCAATAGCCTAGTATCTATCTATGAACCTATGTAAAGATGTTGGATGAGGAATTTTAGCTACTTCAAGAAAAAGTGCTGCATGATATTTCACTTATACTGCATCATAAATTTTAAATGGTGTCATGCTCAACCATAATAAATTACTGACATTCTGATAAATGATATTAGTGTATGATTCTCTGATTTTGCTGTCAATTTTTCAAATTCTGCTATCACAGCGATGCCCCTTTTCCTCACGATATAGTAATCACAGAGTTATTATATGTAAGTAGCAATGATGTGGGAGCACACACTCCACTTTATCAAGAGCTACAGACTTGCTTTCCTTCAAAAAGTTTTTTTTTTTTGTCATTAAGTTTTTAGAAGTCCCTCCTGTTTGTTTTGTGACCATATTCATCAATGTCACTTAGTTATATTACAAATGCTCAAGTCCTAAGCTCTTGAAGACCGTCATCTTAGAGTCGTAGACCTGAGTGTCCTGCAGCCCATACAGGTGGCACCATTCATGCTCAAACTCAATGGAGTTTGGGCAAGCAGCTGCTCCACCTTACCTGAGTAAATTATTTGGCTTCAAGTGAGATAAATACAGGCATTTTACAGTTATGCTTATTAGTATTTACAGGCATGGTTAATGAACTTATCCTGTTCACAGAATACATTGTTGCATTCAGCCTGGCATTAGCAGATTAGTTTCCTTTATCCTGGCATAACCCCTGGCTTCCCAAGGCATTTTAGAGTTATGTTTATTATTACTTACATGCATGGTTAATGAATTTATCCTGTTCCATTAGCCTGTTGCCTATTTCCTTTCACTCATACTAATTCTTCATTCAGTGCTTTTGTTCTAGTCAATATTTATCAACCTTTCTTTGCCTGACATTAACAATGTTCTAATGAAAAAGCAAACACTCACATGAGCGAACAAAAAAAAACTTTGATCATTTTAAAGCAAATCAGAAAAAATGAAAAAAACCTTATTTACTGTATGGGCAAGCGCCACTGCACTCCCATACCGCATATTAATTATATATATACTAACTCTGAGATTGCAAAGCAGTGCAGAAAGGGCAAATTTCTAGTCGTCACTCTACGGCACATAGCAGCCAGCTTGTGGCAAATGAATGCAAAAAGACTGTTTGCTCTTTGAGCTGTAATGTCAGCTAGGTTATATAGGTATTTATCTATTATGTTACAAAACAGGATGTATTGCAGGCAGGGTTTGCTTGTTACAGTGTTTTTTCATGGACCTCTGTGAATGTGTTGTATGAATTTCATTACATTCATATATGGCTACTTCACTTCTGCCACATCATCTATCCTTCACACAGAAAGTCTTACATAAGATTCCTTCTTTTATGCTGGTAAGGGGTTCAATGCTACCATAGGAAAAACAGCTGTGCTACATAAAGCAGGCACTGTTCTCCATCTTCAATCAGTGACTCTGCTGCTCTATTATTCGTTATGTGCACTATATAAATATGGCCAATAGATCTGATATGCCATAGTGGCCTCTACTTGGAATACAACCAGGTTTTGTTACAGTGGCCAGTGCAGAAGTAACTCCAGACTCATCCTTGAAACCCCTCTGCTGCGAAGGAGTCCTTTTTTTCTGGGAGCATCATTAATTTCTATTTCGAAAATACTGTCAGTAATTTCTATCTCACAGATACTGACCAGGATATTTTTTTTTTTTCCATAATAAATTTTTATTGATATATATTTTCAAAATACAATAAAATCACACACATAATTCACTACTATTACTATCAAAACTATATACAATATCTACATGAAATGCTTCCATATAAAAATCGTCATTATTCCAAAAAATAAGACACCAGGGAAAAAAAACAAAGCCAAAACATTTGTAGAAGTACTTTGCGTCCATACATATCATACATATTTTCAAAACATTGTTTCCTCCACATACACATCCAAACTTTAATATATTCCTAATAACAGTATTATGCTAATATAATGTTAAAAACCTTTTCCCATATTTTCGGGTTATTAATATTTTTGTTACTTTGCTTCAGGAGTAATTTATGTGCTAATATATGCTTTATAGCCACAAGCTTGAAATTATCCCATGATGTCTTATCTGGTTCTAACCAATTTGTAGCTATATATAACTTTATCAGCAAAAAAATATTCATACATATTATAGTTTGTGACCTAGAGAGCTCTCTTGGAGGAACATGTAGAATCATAAATTCCCATGATAACGTTGAACTTTGATAACCCATCTTTTGTAGTTGTGTTCTAAGAGAGTTCCAAAGTTTATATATACACTTGCAGCTCCAGAACATATGAAGAAGATCCTCCATTTGATTTGTGCAATATGGACAAGTTGGAGAATTACTAGGATTAAATTTATGTAACCTAAGACAAGTATAATAAGCATTATTCCAAATCATCAACTGCGTATACATCAACTTTTGAAAAGAGACCGATTTTATTGTTAAATCAATTGCTTTTAATACCTGATTATCTGCTACTGTCATTTTGTTTACCCAATACCCTGACAACAGAATTTTATCCTGGAATTTTAAATCTTTAATTCATTTATTTGTTGTTGTTATAAATTTGACCTCCTGTTGGAGAGCCTGCCACAATTCAGAGCATTTATCCACAATTCCAACTACCGGTTTAAAGTTTTCAAAATGACTCGGAGCAAGTTCTCTGATTTGTCTCATGACAACCATATAACTCTTAGGAAGATTCAATTCCTGCCTAACTTGAAGCCGATAAATGAAATTTATTAAAAACATCAATCAGAGTCAAATTAACTATTAATGGGAATTTACTAAGATCAATCAACTGATTATTTAGTTTAAAATTGGGATTCCTATGGAAAGGCTGAAAAACCATCATATATTGCAACAAGTCTACTGATTGGAATAAATTTTGCAAAGATGACACATGTTTTTAAGTGGTCCATAATCCCATACTTTATCAAACTACTTTTATCCAAAAAGGGTAAAGCTTTAGGATTTATGTTCCGATCTAGAATATGCTTGTAATTCAAGACCACCCAAGTTGGTATCCACTTTGTATTAATTACCTCATAATTAGCAATTCTTAAACACCTGTTGGCGTTCACAATTAAATAGTATACTTCAAAATTCAGTAACTCAAGTCCTCCTCTACTCTTCGGGGTCATTAATTTCTCATATGATATTCTAGTTTTCTTTGGCTCCCAAATAAATTTAGCTAGATCTTTATGAATTTGTTTAAAAACTGTCTTTGTAATTGATACTTGAGCAGACCTAAAGATATATAACATTCGTGGTAATATATTCATTTTCACTATTGATACTTTTGCCAACACCGGTAGTCTTAAATTCCTCCATCTGCCACAATCAGCTACTATTAGTTCCCATACTCGTTTAATATTATTACTATAAAAGTCCTTATTATCCGTAGAGAAGCTAATACCCAAATATTTGATATTTTCTTTACATGATATCTTCCCCAACAGGGACATTAATGAAAAAGGTTTAGGGGATCTTAACGGGAAAATACTAGTTTTCTCCAAATTAATTTTATAATTAGAGATTCTGAAAATTCGTTTATAACATTTAATATCTTTTCACTATCAGAAATTGGGGTTGTACAATAAATAATAAGATCATCAGCAAATGCCGACATTACTAATTTATTCCTATAAAGTATTGGTGCGTTATGATACAAATTTTGCTTAATATATAAAAATAGAGGTTCTAAATAAAGGTTAAACAATAAGGGGGACAAAGGGCAACCCTGCCGTGTACCATTTTTAATCTGTATTCTTTTAGAATAACTCCTATTAATATATAACGTAGTATGGATTACTATATAATATTTGTAGTATCTGAATAAATTCCTGTGGCATATTGAAATAAGGCAACACATCAAACAAAAAGTTTATATCCACTCTATCAAATGCTTTCTGAGCATCCATTATAAGGGCATAAATATTAGAGTTGTTTTGTTTAGCATACATCATCATATTATGTAGTGTAAGTGTGTTATCACTAGTTTGTCTAGTTGCCATAAATCCAGCCTGTTCCTTAGAAATTAAATGGATCATAATCTTTTTTAATCTACATGCTATAATGGTAGTGAGAATTTTCATATCCACATTTATTAATGCTATTGGCCTATAATTATCCGGGCTTTGGGAGTCTGAATTAGCTTTATGTATAAAGATTGTTTTTGACGCATTAAGGTGAGGGTCACTAATTTTATTTCTGATTATGTAGTTAAATACATGAGACAATATTTTACCAAAACTATCAGCAAACTCTTTATAAAATTCAACTGTCAAACCATCAGGACCTGGTGACTTATGTACTTTCATATGTTGAATTACATATACTATTTCCTCTGAAGATATAGGTTTAATCAGATCACCTTGCAGACTCTCTTCTAATTTTGGAAAATTTATTTTTTTGCAAGAATCTTTTATTCTGTTTATGTATAGACCTATCAATTTGACCCTCATAAACCTTAGTATAGATTTTTTCGAAAATATCAATAATATCCTCAGTTTTAGAATACACTGCGTCATTGCATTGTATTTCCGAAATATGTACTGTTGTTTTCGATTGATTTATAATCCTTGCCAATGCTTTAGACGGTATTTGAACATTATTGGCATATTTCACTAAACACCTATGCTCCTGAAGTGTTACTCTACTATTATGCAGCAAGAAGAGATCCCTTTGACATTTCAACATTTCCTTCTCTGTTTGAGCATTAAAATTCTGAATCAGTTCTTTCTCGAGTAGCTTCACTTTTGTTTCTAATTTTTGAATATCATTGTTTTGCCTTTTCTTATAATATGAGGCTTTTTGCAAAAGAAATCCTCTAATTTGAGATTTAGCTGCTGCCCATTCAATATCAGGAGTATGTTCCTGAAGCTTCATCCTATCTGTTAAACCTTTCAGATATTTTACAATTCCATCTATTATATCCTTTTTATTTAACAGATTTGGATTAAGTGACCAGTTATAACCTCTATGCATTCTTGTATCTTTTAAATCTTTAGAAAACCTTAACGAAATTTTTGAGTGATCCGATAGAAATCGAGTATGTATAACCACTACTGGTTCCAAATTAATTAATGCTTTGGATATCAAGAAAAAATCTATCCTAGACCACATTTTGTGGCATGGTGAATAGAAGGTATACTTAACTGCATTATTAATATTATGTGCATAACAAAAGGGGTCATATAATTGAAAATCTTCCTTGAAGTCATTTAATGCTATCCCGGCCTGTTTATTAAATGCTCTTTGTGGACAAGACCTATCCAACTTTGGATTTTGATAGGTATTCCAATCCCCACCCACAATAAAATAATAACCATCATACTGTGTTAAGATTGGATATAATGATGTTATGAAACTTTGTTGGTCATTACATGGTGCATATATATTCAAAAGTAAAAGAGGTTTATCAAACGCATTATCCGATAAAATAACATAACACCATCACCCATTCTGATCCACTTTAGAATCTAAAATCTTGTCTTTGTATTGAGTTTTAATAATTATAGCTACTCCAGCACTGTTTGTCTTACCTTCTGATGCCACTACCGCTCTAATCCAGTTCTTTTTCCTAATATCATCCCACTGATCATTTAACAAGTGTGTTTCTTGTACAAATGCAAACAGTGCTTTGTCCTGTAGCAATATGTGTAGTAACAGCTTCCTCTTCTTCAAGTTCTGGAGCCCTTTAATGTTCCATGAGTCTATTTCCCACATTGACAGGTCTAATTATCCAATAATAGTATAAAAGGGAAATTATCCAATGGATATGTATTAACTGCATACTAAACATAATCTGGAAGCATTTCCTACATCCCGTCCCCAGCCAGTGCCTACCCACTTTACCCCTGGACCAGGACTTATATAGGTCTGGTATGTAAAAAAACATGAACAAGGTTAAAAACACAAACATATTTAAAAGCTTCATGTAATAAAACTTAAAACATTTCCTAAACTTACAACCTATATAGTCTAACTTAGCTACTACAAAGTCTAAACTAAACATTCCCTAACAAACACTGCTATTGCTCTACAGCTTATGTTCCAACTATTAATTAAGCAAATCTCTATTGTAAGGTATTATTACCATTTAAAGAAAAAATTTTTATATATTAACTAGCTACTTATACCTACCCGAAATACCTCTTTTGGTACAATCATTATTTATATACCATTTTTATTGAGAGAGAGAAAGAAAGAAAAAAGAAACAAACAAAAACAAAAAAAAAAAAAAAAACACAGACAGAAAAAAATAAATGCATCCCACATTATAATTCTGTACCATACACAGTGCCTGCAACTACCAATTATCAAGTTTAGCAATTGCATGCTTTAGTTCCTAACTATACTGACATTAGTTGTCTAATTAACACCACCCAATAGCCACTATTTACCTATTTATATTCATATATATAGTGCTATACCTTGCACCCACTGCAGATATTGTAAAAATATAATTTGGTTCAACACTATAAACATAAGGGAAAAAAAAAAAAAAAAAAAAACAGGAAAAACAGATGTTATTATATGCTTCACGTACATATTCTAATGTTATTTACTTAAAACATTAACACATTATGTCAGTTCTTTTTAGCTTCTCAAACCAGGAAACCATCAGTAATACTAGCGACGGGGGACCGCTTTCGCAGCCGGACCACAGGAAGTGTTACGTCGAAATCCACACTCTCAGCTGCATTCAAGAGATTTCCTGTTTACCACTCGACGAAAAAAGTTTGTAGAGGTCATAAAAGTTCGGAAAACGGCCAGCAGACCCTCGGATTATCGCAAACAAACAGTTTTATTGCTTTTACAGAGGCCTAAACGACTGAAGCAGGGAACAAAGGATTACCTAAGCCTCGAAGTATAGTAGATACTGGATATGACCTCAGGAGCATGCCAGTCTCAACGGAAGTTTCTTTCAGTCCTCTGATGCAGGTAAAACTTTAAAAACCTTTAGAAACACTCCCTTTGCCTCATTTTTAGTAGAAACAGAATATTTAATCCCATCCACCATAAATGTAAGCACATTAAGATATTTCATCTGGAATTTAATTTGCTTGTCAATCAGAAATTTACAGTATGCAGATAAAGACTGCCTAGCTTGCCTTACTTGCAGTGGTAAATCCTGAGCCAGAAATATTTTACTATTTTTCCACATAACAAAGCCACCATTCTTTTTTGCAGTAAAAAGTATTTTGCTAACATCTTGAAAGTTCAATATCTTAGCATATACAGGTCTAGGCATATTAGAAGCTTGTACCTCTCTCAGTGCTCTGTGTGCCCTTTCGATAACAATTTGTTTCACTCCATCAGCATCATTTAACAAAACTTCAAGTATTTGTGTTATAGTTGGTATTAGCTCTGCATACTGAATGTTTTCAGGGATCCCTCTAATAATAATATTATTTCTTCTAGACCTCGCTTCTAAATCAATAAGTTTGCTTTGCATGGCTTGTAACTCCACATCATGTACCTTTGTTTTCTTCTCCAGCAAGTCTATTTTGTCCTCGGTTTCTGAAATTCTAGCCTCTGTTTTATCCATTCTCTGCAGCAACTGATTACATAAAACTCCAAAAGTTTGTATTTGAGTAGTCAGGTCCTTTAAAGCTTCTTGTATAGGCAATAACGCATGTTTGATATCGTCCATGTTCAGTGGCTGATCAGTTTTAGATCTAGTCTCTGGTTTCTGTTGTTCCTGCTGTCTAGTAATTCTTTGTTTTTTCGCACTCCCATCCTCTACTGGTGACTGTAATTCCGACAGCTTTGTTTTGGTAGTAGTTGTTTCCATGCTTTTTCCTTCTTGTGACATTTTCCTTTCTCCAAGCTGACAGGTAAAATGAAGAATGCAGACAGTCCTTTGTTTATTTCTCTCTTCAGAGCTAGCTAATCACTTGGAATCCTGATAGATAAAGACTTTTTTTTCCATTTTTTTTCCTGGTTATAGATTAATTAAGTGTAGATGCATCTTTTTTTACTTTAATTTGACGTTCAAACCTCTTGGTATCGACTCAGGTTACAGATTTTTCTCAGGTTTAATGAGGAGCTGCAGGTCAACAGTGTTTACAGAATGACAGCCATCTTTGAATCTCAGGATTTTTTTTTTTAACGAAAGATGGACTATGAGATCTTCAGCTCTTATCATAACTATAGTGCTCATGTTTTGCCCACAGCCTGCAGCGGTCTGTCTATTAAATTCTTACACTGACACCATAGCCTGCTATTGCATCTGCTTGGTGCAAAAATCAAGCTGTACTGTTAGTGGGGAATGGCTGTAACAGTACCTTATGAGATAAAGGTACATTTCTGGAATTTGCATAATATTTCTCTATTTTCTAACTGCAGAAAAAAGATATGTAAATTACATGACAATTTTCTAAGACATCAACAAAGGGGTCACATCACAGGCAGACCTGGGTCTTCTACTTCAAATCACATTCATTTGTTGGCAGCATTAGGTTCTTAGGATGATTCATTCAGCTGTATTACACAAGTAATGAGGTAAACCAGTGATCTAATCAGGAAATATGGTAGCATACTAATTGCCATTTACAGTTCCATAATAGTTAACCATAGACTTCCCTTGCAAATTGCATGTGTGAGAGGGTCAGTGCTTCACCTTCTGTTTCCATTTATCACAGAGTCAGTCTGCTCTTAAGTTTTGTAGAGAAGAATAACGTCACAATGTCATAATGAGGCTACCAATAAGATAACTGATGCTGCTGCTCTTTACTGCCTGTTTTACACTGCTGAAGTAAAGCGCAGTCTCCTTTAAGAACCAGCAACAGGCCAGCTAATTCATAAAATGATTGACCAGCTGTAAAAAGGTGCATCTGAGTCAGGGCTACAGATTAAGAAACAAAAATAGCTATGAATGCTTTAACCAAAATAGTAGACAGGTTGAGAATACTTTGGGTCTTTGGGATGTTTTGCAACTTAAAAAAAGTTTTCTATAATTAAGAAATGCTGAGCAAAATATATGTATTTATTACAGGCAATCCCACTAGAACAGCTTTATCTTTTATTTATTTATTTAGTAAATTATTTATTTATTGAAGGGGTGGTGATGCTCTATGCTCCAGATGAGTATGAAAATAATACAGTATGCAAGTACACATTCTATAAAAAGCACTAAAGACATGACAATGGATTGAATATAAATTTTCATGAAACATACAAAACGATCAGATACTATGTGAAATTTGCAGCCAAGTTTCTTAACAACATGCCCTTCACACATACATACCGTACATCTGCCTGCTTTCTTGCAGATCTGTACATGAACCTGACTTGCACTGACAAATCAGACAGCACTGCATGAGGCTGGCATTCCACCAGCAGGATCAAAACAGACTTGGCAAGTAAATCAGTAGCCCGCAGAAACAGCAGAAATATCAGATGTGTTCCAGCTTCCTCTAGTGATTCATATGGTGATTTACTGAGTGTTAAGAGGTATGTGCTGCACACAGCTATGCATTTTAACATGTTATAAGTGATGAAAAAATGTACAGTGGAATCCTTAATGGACCACTACGAGGGGAAAAAAAACATTTTTTTTTACTTTTCCTTAAGTTTGGCTCATTGCAAACCTTATCTACCAGACGGAAGTAGTCACTACTAATTTTATTCTGTTTGTAATCCTGAATGCCCTGCTGGGGGCAGACATCCTGATGAGAGCTTGTTTTATTCTAAAGAAAAATCTTCCCCATAATACACTGAGTGCACAGTTTATGAGATTACAACACCAATGACTGGACTGTCAAATGGCAGTTCCATTCACTTTGAATGGAAGAACTGAAAAGAATGGATAATTTTGAGAGACTTCAGTAAAGTATAGTCTTGCAGTGCCCCTTACAAATGTGGTTCCTACTGATGTGTTACACATTCTGTGAAAAAGGCTTCAAGAACTACCAGATCATTACTGAGAGAACAGTTTTTTTTTTTTTAAGACATTCAATTTTCATTGGCTTTAGTTCCTACTCAAGTTACTGCTCCCATATTCCAACCCTCATTTTGCAAGAATATCACATTCTGGTTAAAGGCTTATAGTGCCTGCATATTTGAACTGTTTCTTACTGAAATTGGTGCGCCTTGTTTGCTGTAGCATAGACTAGATCCAGGCCTGCTGAATCTAGCTTTGTTTGCATAACTTGAGCACTAATCCAGGCCTTCTTAAAAGTATTCAATTGTAATTATTACTGCTTGGTAGTAACCTGATTAAAGTGTAGCTATCATTCTAAGCCTTTTGGTTTAAGCACTTGGGCTTCAGACCAGTTGTTTTACATTATGAAGGTTTGTGGTCTGCACTGTTGTGGCAGGACAGGTAGCTTACATCCTTCTAAGCTGGGAACTGCTGATTGAGGGCTCAGTGTCTGTTATTCTAAAAGTGTATTAGTTCTGGTTTAAGCACTTGGGCTTCAGGCCAGTTATTTTACATTAAGAAGGTTCGTGGTCTGCACTCTTGTGGGAGGAGAGGCTGGATTCTGCCCTTCTGAGCTGGGAATTTCTGGTTAAAGGCTTATAGTGCCTGCATATTTGAACTGTTTCTTACTGAAATTGGTGCGCCTTGTTTGCTGTAGCATAGACTAGCTCCAGGCCTGCTGAATCTAGCTTTGTTTGTATAACTTGAGCACTAATCCAGGCCTTCTTTTTTGGAGAAGGTTCCCCTGCACCACAGTGGCAGAAGTGTGCAGTTAGAACTTGTCTGATTGAAGACTACAGGAACAGGACTCAGTTTTGAGATTTTTTTACTGGTTAATTGGGTAATTTGTTTAAAAGCCTTTTCTGATTGCTGTTTTAAGTGTATTTTTTACTGTTTGTGGTTGTTTAAAGCTGTTTAAGTGTATTTTTTACTGTTTTTTCCTTATCTTTTAAAAAAATTGTCCTTGTTTCCCAGCTTTCTAAGCTAGTATAGTCCAGTTTTCAGGCTAGTGCTGAATTCAGGGCTGTTACAATTTTCTGAGTTGCCCATACCTTACTTGGATAGAGGGAGGTTTCTCTGTTCACCTGTGAGAGAGGGAGCTTTGAGCAGCTATCTGTCCCTGGAGGAGTGGTTCTAGCCCAGAAGTTAGTAGTTTGTGGGCCATTTTGGGCTAATTTCTATCTCTTTCATTTCCCTGCTGTAAAAACCGTGTTTGCATGGATTTGCACGCCCGGGCAGTGCCAGTTAGCTAGGGCTAAATTTATCCTGGCTCCACCAAGTCTCCTCTTCAGTATTTCCCTTGAAAGTAGTCTAACTCTCAACCTAAGCACTTAAAAAGCATCCTACAGTCCAGCACTTGCTCAGACCTAATAGTAAGCACTAATATACCCTGACACTTGCTTGCCCAGCAGGGCAAGGCTCATTATTCACACCTCACCAACCAAGCAACTAAGCAGCTCACCCTACTATTTAGACATGACCAAAGGGCAATTTCAGGTATACTCTCCAGTCCAGCTGGTGAACCTGGGTATCCTGAAGCAATGTTACAACTGCCTCATGTACACAGACAACCCTCTCCTCCTACCACAAAACATTAACATATGCGAGAGATGCAATTATATAGCTAAATTGGAGGCTAAGCTCTCTCCACCCAAGACTGGAACAGGCAGTCATGAGGAGAAGGTTAACACTTGCACCACACCTCCAGCCTCACACAGACATACTAAACCAGCACTGGCAAAAAATACACATAAATACACAAAATCATACTCGGAGGCTCTAAATAAAAACTTGCAAAAGCATCACAGATCTCCAAAGCAGACACCCAAAAAACCTGCACTTCCTGTCACAAACCAGACAACACATAAAACACAAAATCAGTGTGCCGCACAATCACAGCCCTTAAAGTGAAATAACATACCTAACACACTAGTAATAGGTGACTCTATAGTCAGGCACACTAACGTCCCACTCACTAGGCTGGGCAAGGAGAAGGTTACTGTTAGCTGCCTGTCGGGAGCCAGAATCCGCCACATCAAACAAGCTCTCAGGTCACTCCAGAACAAGTACAAATATGACTCTGTCATTGTTCATGTTGGTGTGAATCACCTGAGATGTACCTCCCTGGACTACATGAAAAGAGACATGAAAGAGCTCTCTGATCATGTAGCCCAGGTGGGTATGACACTGACCCTGAGTAGCATCCTGCCCTCACCAAGAATGATACCGCAGTATAAAGAAAAAATGATCAAAATTGGCTAACCTTCTGGTGTCATTCAAAGGGGATCCAGTGTTTGTCAGCCTGGGATGACATGCTCGACAAGCCGCATTGCTTCACAAGAGACGGCTTGCACCTGTCACCCCTAGGCTTTCGAATACTGGCCAAGGCTCTTGCTGCCCCCATAGTGCCTTTTTTAGGCAAGGCTCAAAAGTCAAACCCACCTCCGTAAACAGCACAAATAAAAAAATGAGGGTTATGCTACTCAATGCCAGGAGTTTAAATCTCAAAATGCATGTGCTCGAAGCACTCCTCAGTATGGAGAACATCGACATCTGTCAAGTAACTGAAACCTGGTTCAAGGTTCCAAAGAGCACCCCAGCACTACTGGGCTACAACTCATACCACACATTTCGGCCACAGAACATGGACCGAAACACAAAAGGAGGGGGTGTATCCATATTCATCAAGGATACCTACACCTCCAGGTTATTGGCGCAGTATAATACCTCTGAGATCATCCATGTGCAACTAACAACAGGCAAATCTGCAGTGCAAATTGTGGCCTGCTACAGATCACCCTCCATGACCAGGACCACCACTCCACCTTTCTGGAGACACTGGAAAACATGAAGGTCCTACCGAACACCCTGATAGGCGATTTCAATTACCCTACCATTAACTGGGAAAACTACTCAAGTACAAACTCCTAGGTCCAGCGCTTCCTAGAATTTATCAACTCAAATGTCCTGGATCAGCTGGTAAACTTCCCTACTAGAGGTGAAAACATATTGGACCTGGTCATCACCGACATGGGCGACAGGTGTTCCACACCAGAGGTCAACTTGTCACTGGTTAGATCAGACCATAAACTAATCACTCTGGATGTCCACACCATACCACCACCTCCAACCAAGGAAACCACAGTGAAAAACTTTTCTATAGCAAACTTCACCTTACTTAAGACAGAGGTGGTAAGTTTCACAGCCCCCACGCTAAAGGATAACAGTGTCCAAGATGCAGGAACCTTTATAAATGCACTCTATGAGCACCTACAAGGATGCATGGATCATGCCATCCTAGCAAAATCAGGACTCACTCCCCAAAAGAAGAAAACCAATCTGGTGGACCCCTGCCATAAACAGGCTATACAATAGAAGGAGGAAACTAGTTCAGAAAAAAAGCAAATCCCAAGAAGGAAAGACATCCCTGATCAGTATCAGTAAGAAACTAAGGTCCCTCATAAAATCCTCCAAGGCTAACTTCGAAAGAAAAATAGCCAAAGATTTGAAAGATAACCACAAAGCCTTCTTTAGCTATGTCAAGAATCTAAGTGGCAACTCACAGATATGCTCTGAGCTAGTGTAAAATAGCACAAAATATACTGAACACACTGATATTGCCAACATCCTGGTAGATAGATTCAGTGCAAACTTCGCCCCCTTCTCACCCCCAAAAGGGTGCACAACAATACCAGAAAAGTATAATGTCCCAGAAATCACAGACGCACAGGTGAAAACAGCCCTTTCAAAAGCCAAAAGCACAGCGCCAATGGGGCCAGATGGTGTCCCAGGCTGAGTCTTGCATGAACTACAGAACTAACTAACCCCCCACCTAAACACACCGTTGCACCTCAGCCTCTCCACAGGCTACGTGCCCATAGAATGGTGCACAGCAACAGTTATTCCACTCCACAAAGGAGGGGCCACAACTGACCCTGGTAACTATCGCCCCATAAGCCTGACTAGCCTGGTCTGCAAAGCTATGGAGCGCATAATCATGGAACTCATTAACAAAGACATTGGGAACCTCCAAATACTTGACCCGACCCAGTTCGGCATTGTTAAGGGCAGATCATGCCTACTAAACCTGGTTGACTTCTTTGAGACAGTCACCAAGGCCATAGATGAGGGGAAGGTAGTTCACACAGCCTACCTTGACTTCGCCAAGGCTTTTGACCCCATTCCCCATTCGGGAATTATATAAAATCTCACCAGCCTGAAAATAAACCCCTACGTCACGAGATGGGTTGCCAACTGGCTTACAGACAAAACTCACACAGTAAGAATAGTGGGTTCCAGGTCCAACTGTAAACCAGTCACAAGTGGTGTCCCATAAGGCTCGGTCCTGGGACCCTTACTGTTTGGCATATACTTCTCAGAAATTTCAGGTAAACACAGGAGGACTATGGCTAACTAAGTTCACCGATGACTGCAAACTGGGAGCCATAATTGACTCTCTGGCTGACACGGACATTCTCCAAAAGGGCCTTACTGAGACGGACACCTGGTGTCAAAGTCATGGTCTCAAGCTAAATGCCAAAAAATGCAAAGTTATCCCATTTGGGAAAAACAAAACACCCATGAATTACCACATAGGTGGCAGCCCCCTTAATACAGAAGAGGTAATAAGAGATCTGGGGACCCAGGTAGATAGTAATCTCTCCTTTGACAATCATATTGCCAAAGTAGTTAGGAAATCCTTCTATGTAGCCCATCTAATTACTAAAGGGTTTGCATCTAGAAATAATGAGGTTATAGTGCCCCTCTACTTGTCACTCATCAGACCCATCACAGAGTACAATGCCCCATTTGGAATGTACCTCACAAGACACTTCCAACAGCTGGAAAGACCAAAAAAGTACCTCACCAAGAGGATTACTGGTCTCAAACATATGTCTTATGCAGCCCGACTGGAAAAACTCCAGCTGTAGTCAGTGGCATATCGCTTACTCAGAGGTGATCTCTGCCTGACTTACAAAGTCATGTCCAACTCAGAATTGATGGACATGCTCCACCTAAAGAAATCCAAGTCACTGCGAGCCACTCGCTCTAGTGATCTAAACCTCGCCACAACAATAAATAGAACATGCTGGAGGGATAGATTCATGTCACAGAGACTTTCCATGCTTTGGAACAAAATTCCTAACTACATTAGGCAGAGCCCCTCACTAACACTCTTCAAGAGGAACCTTGACGAGTGGATGGGTAACAGAAAATATACCCCTGGGATCACTTCATTGGCTCTTCTTGACAGAGGCTCAGTTAATTAATCAATGGGGCGGCGAAAGCTGGCACACTCTGGCTAGGCTTATAAATGCCTTCGGGCAGATAGCCTAGTACCTACGTATGAACCTATGAACATATTTCCTGCCCTGCTAGGTTCAGCTAATTAGTTAGATTTGCATGACAATACACATCAAACAGATTTGCTTGCAGTCTGCCTGGTGTATCATTAAAAGCATTCCCTCATCCCTCTCCTTACTCCTATCATCTGAATAGCACTTTCATAGCAAATTACCTTACAAAAATGCTTTTATCGATCCTTAATATAAAGCTGTTTAAGTATTCCTGAGAACCCCTCTTTGAGACCAAGCACTGTTTGTACTTAAGTCATTGGGTTCTTGTGCATAGCCTACACTAATTCTACCAATGTTTCTGGGACTTCAAACCACCGTAGTACTGCCAATTCAGCTTTCTTGGGACCTTGTCATATGCTTTCTCCAGGTTTAGGAATGCCCAATTGGACTCTTTCCTCATCTCTAGCTTCTTCTCAACTCTGTCTCACTGCAAACATCAGGTCAGTAGTTTTGCATCCTGACCTGAAGCAGAAATGCTCATCTCCCATCCTGCTTTCTGCTACACAAACATCAACTCGTATGCACCACATGGATGAGCTATGGGTTCATATAAAGAAAAGGGTGCAAAGGGCAAAGTTTTTGGTTTTAAACAGCTAAGCTGTGACATCAAAGTACAGGCAAGCCAGCAAATGTACAAACAGCACATGGCAACAGCACTGCACAAAGATAAAAATTATAAGAGTTTCTCTAAAGTTAAAGACAGATCAATTAAGCAGATAACACACCTTTCAGGTATCTTAGCAGCCACAAGTTCATAAATTGGGAAGCCTAATGAATAACAGTTACCCTGGCTTTCAGTACAGGAAGGGGTAAGCTGAGCTAACAGGTATCATGCTGCGGAGATGAACTGATTATGCAGACATCATGATTTCTTAGTGAATACCAAAGACATACGTCTGGAATGTTTCTCCCCGGGCTTCCCTTGAAAATGCGTTCTGTCCCAGTTGGACTTTCCTGGTAAACAAATGTTAATCAATAAATAAATAAGGTGAACTGACTGTTCAGCAAAAGAAGATGAAGAAGGAGGTGTGATGCATATGCATGGGAACCCTAAGTCAGAGACAATGGATTATGTATTATAAGTATCACAGAGGCAAGCAGTTTTTAAACTTGATACACAGTAATATTCACATGGTGCTTGTGTCACAAAACAGTTACATCCAAGCATGGACATGACACCTGAAAGTAGCTCAAAAGACGCATTCATGCGTATCTGTGCAGTTTCTATTCCACTGGCAATGAAAACTTTGGCAGGGTCAGCACAGGGAGATGTAAGGCCATATCAACATCTTGTTACATGAGGAAATCTTGCAAGGCAACATAATGGATATCCAAAATAAAATTCAAGATTTTCAGAAAATCTACATTTTCTAACTCATATTTGGATTTCTCGAGCTGCCACCCTTTCCATCAAAAAAGGTCGGTAGTCAAGGAGCAACTGGTCAGGGCAGCGAGGATGAATATTAAAGATTCTGATTTTCTGATTGAAATTGAATTTATGTTAAGTATGTTTAGGAAAAGGGGTTACCCTGAAGGCCTTCTTCAAAAAGTATGTCAGGAGGTGGTTTATAAAAGAGAAACAGGTGTTTATAAACCTATTCTTTGTCCCCATATACCTCTTTAGATATGGATGATAATAATTTTGGGAACAACAATGCATGTGGTAGTACTCATGTTAGTGGTACATTTAATGGAAAGTTTTCTTTTATCACTAACTATAACAGGCACAGCAGAAAAATTGTTAATGCTGTGAAGAACATTTGGACATTACTTTATCTTGATAAAGGAACTGGTGACTTGTTAGGTATGTTTCCTAAAGGAATTGGTGACTTGTTAGGTATGGTTCCTAACATAGTTTTTAAAAGAGACTTGTCTTTTAAGAATTTGTTAGAGATGAATTATAATTGTCATACACGATCCAGTAGTAAACCATTGGGAAATTTCAAATGTGGTAGTGCGAGCAATGTCCATATATTATGACCACTGATGAAGTTTTAAAAATTGGACAAAATAAAATACATATTAAGGATCGTTTCAATTGCCAAACTAAAAATGTTGTATACATTGCTAAGTGTTTACACTCTCCTGTATTTTATATAGGAAAAACTATAATAAGATTTCGTGAGAGAATTTATGAGCACCTTTTAGATATAAAGAAGGGTAAACTCATGAATGCTGTGTCTAAACATATAAGTGAATTTCAGATACATAGATTTTATTTTGCAGTGGTTCAGCAAATTCTTAAGGACATACAAGGAAAAATATTATCAGAGCACCTAGATGCTTGTGAATTAAAATGGCAGCTTCACTTGAATGCCTTTGTATATCCATGGCTTAAAACCTAAATATTAACTGTGTTTTAAAATTAAGGAACATAGAGGGTTGATGCTTTCCTCTTGGGTGTGCCCTTTTAATTGGAGGTTTTAATTGACATACTTTAGTGCTATTAAGTAATTAGCGAAATGCTTTATAATGTATTTTTTTATGTAACATTCAGTTCTGATGAAATCCCTCTAAGTGTTGGGGATGAAAGCGCTTAACTAGTGGATTTTATTGCGTTTTTACATTTGGTCATTACATTAAAGGTTGGTTTTCCAGTGGCTGTCTTTGGCTTAAGGTTGTTTTTTCACTGTTTGCTGATTTGAACTGTTGTAGAACTGACTGATGTTGGCTTCTCAATGGTACTGTGAAATGGCAACACTGCCAACTTTATGTATCAATGCACAACAGACAAAACCAATCACTATAGTCAAACACAGAGGGATGACTGATATATTATAAAACATTACTAAATATACAATAGCCCGTAAGAGTCCCAACTTTAACAACAAAAAATATATTTAAAGCATCAGAAGCATCTAAATAAAGTATCTCTTGTGATACACATGCTCTGCTTATAGTAACAGATGTAATACTGTCCCAAGCTGAGATTCATTACCATGACAATTTCCCATAAAAAAAAAAAACAGATTTAAATACATCATTATGGCCATTTTTACAACCGGTTTCTTAAATATGTCATAAGGTCAATCTGAATGCCAAGGGCTTTTTATATATTACACAATTACTATGTACATGGATGCTTCAGCTTTTAAAGCTATTTCTGTAATAAACACATTTTATAATGAACACACAGTTAGCATCATATGCAACACAGTTATTCAAAAGGTCTTATGACCTCTAGTTGCTATGTATTAAGACTAGTGATCAAGATGAAATTATAAAGAAATGCATCTTTCAAGATATACCTGCACCATTGCACCTCCAAATCCATAACACCTAGCAGTGACATCCACCCCAGCCCATGCCCAGCTCACAGTACTCAAGCCTCTGACAGCACATTTCCAGCTGCTACTTTATTGATTCCTCTTGAACCACAGTCGAACTCTGGCCTTCATCTATAACATAGGTTCTTGAAGTGTGAGGTCAAGATCTTACCAATGAGATACAAACAATGGATGCATGAGTAGACTTTAAGCAGGTAGTGAATGGAGCCCAAGAATGAACATTGCACCCTAGAGAGGTGAGGCAGAGACCATACTAATGGCCTTCTGCTACCTGTGAGCTGTATAGCTTGACCGGGAGATGTAGATTACAAGGTCCCGGTCTTGCATCCCTTCTGCATGCAGTCTCTGTTCATGTTATCACCATTTACATCATATGCACAGTAGTCGTCTTACTGTTGATGTCAGATTATTACAGATACAGTGTAGCCATAGACATGGAGTCCTTATATGTTGGCTCTGTACATTCAGTGCACTTGACCAAGACCCTGTACTAGCCCAATGAAAAAGCTGTACCAGTGTGCAGTAGCCTACTGGGGTTATTTGTTATTGTCTAATGTAAGCATGTTTACCATGAAGAGCTGCTCATCATATTAACATAAAGTTGTCAGATATTGACTGTTCTGTGCTGGGCAGTGGTGAAGGCATCCCACATGGGAGTAGTGTTAGCACTCCATAGACTGCTGACCTATTTATTCACTGTCCATTCATGTGACCCTTAGTTTAACCTGCCTAAACCAGTTGTATGTTCTCCATAACTCCCAGGCTAAACCACCTCATGTTATATTTCCACTTCTAAGAATACCGACTCAATAGTATCTTGGTTCATCTCCTACTTTATACAGTACTATCTGTTATGAGTAACAGCAATTCACCACTTTCTCTTTATCTGCCAATCCTCTACTACCCAGTCACATTTATTCTCACTCCTCCCAGTCTCCACCTTTACTTTATGCGAACTTCAAATGAAACTAAAATCAACCTGTCTAGCTGCAGACCCCATTCAGACAGATTACCTAAAGATAGCTGACCCAGTGGCTTTTCCAGCATCCATACTGATAAAAGATCCATATATGATGGATATATCCCATTGATCCTGAAAAAAACAACTCAGATCAAATCCAGTTGACTAAAGACAATTCTGAGATAAAAAAAATAGTCTCCCAAGGCAAGGTAACTACAAGGATTTCTTTAGCAATGCCCGTAACCTCAAAGGCTATACAAAATAATGTGCAGAGCTTATTGTGAATGAAGCCACCTACATGGAGCCGTAAGATATAGCTATTTTACTAACCAACAAATTCAGCAGTTTTAGCTCCTCCCCGGTCAATTGTTATCAAATAGCACTGCACATAACCCCCCTCACTAGGGAACAAGTCCTAAGCACACTCTCCAAGACCAAGAACAACGCATAAATGGGCTCTGATAAAATCCCAGGATGCCTCTTAAATAGCATCAAACATCATCTCTCAGGACACTGGAGTCACTATTTAACCATAGCCTCTAGTCAGACATTGTGCCACACAAAAGGAGAGCTGTAGTAGTCATCCCACTGCATATGAGTGGGCCTTCTATGGACCCCAGAAGGTACATACCCATTAGTCTGACTAGTGTCATATACAAAGCCCTGGAAAATAATTATCTTGGAAATAATTAATAATGTCACTGGAAACCCCCAGACACTGGATCCAACCCAGTTTGTTTTTTGTCAAGGAAAGATCTTGCCTACTCAATCTGCTAGACTTCTTCACAAAAGTCACCAAGGTAATGAACAATGGCAAAATGGTGCATATTGCCTAACCTGACCTGGCCAAGATATTTGATACAATAACCAAGTTGGGCATTGTAAACAAAGTCACAAAATTAGACAGACACCCCTATGCTGCAGGCTAGATTGCCAGGTGGCTCACAGATACAATTCCCTTGACTATGTGAACAGAGACATTATGGAGCTTGCAGACTGTGTGTCTCAAGCTGGTATAAGCCTAGCACTGAGTAGCATATTAGCATTACCGAGGATGAAGCCACAATATGAACAAAAACATTACTTTCAACAAGTGGCTGTCTTTCTGGTGTCATTCTAATAGGATCCAACATTTGAATACTGTCTAAAACTTCTCCCAGCTCGATAGTGCTTCTTTAGGCAATGTCAAACTACTAAACCTACCGACATAGCAAAATCAACATGGCTGAACCTCATGGTGTTACTGCTCAATGCCAGGAACCTAAACAAAAAACTATACTCCTAACACTTAAGAATGTAGACATCTGTGCAGTTACAGAGTCATGGTTTTAAAGTGGCAGAGGGTAGCCCAGCAATGCAAGGTTTTGGTGCTTTCCAGACTTTTAGACTCTCATCTTCACACACAAGGGTTAAAGGCAGAGGTGTCCTCAAGTGGTCAAACAGGATGATGTACTGGAGTTGGTCCACATGCAGATCACCAGAGACAAAATCCCTTACCATATCCTAGCCAGCTATTGGCCACCCTCCATGTCCCAAGAAGCTCACAATGCATACTTGGACTTACTGGAGACATTTACCATACACCCTAACACCCTACTCATAGGAGATTTTAATTACCCCTCTGTAGACTGTGAAACCTACATGGCCTCAAATCTACAGACACAGAGATTAATGGACTTCGTAAATACAAACACCATTCACCAAATTGTGAATACGCCCAACAGAAAATCCAACATACTGGACCTTGACCATAAAGCTGTCTCTTTCAAAATCAAAATCAATTCCATAATCCTATTCAGACCATAACAGTCAGGAACTTTCCCAAGGTAGATTATCTTTTAAGTAATAGTTTGTCAAAACTCCATTCAAATCCACTCCCCTTCAAATCCAGAGAACACAGCAGTATAAGTTGAATTGCTCTTAGAGACTCTGTACAACCATATCAATGGATGCACAGATGCTGCTCTACCTACCAGAGGTAAAACCAAGACTAGCTGTAGAAAAAAAACACCATCCTAGCATCCTAAATTAAACAGGATATAAGAAAAATGGAAAAAATGTATAGCAAAAGTCAGTAAGGGTAATTCCCATAAAGACATAAACTCACTCATCAAAGGAAATAGGGAAATAAGAGTGCTAATTAGGTCTTGCAAAGCCAGGTGTGAGGCTAAGATAGCCTCCCAAGTGAAATATAACCATAAGAACTTTTACAGCTAAATCAGAAACCTCAAGGACAGCATGCAGCAATGTCTTGAACTTGCAGTTAAAGGTGCCACATTCACTGAGCCTGGCGACAAAGAAAACCTACTAGAAAACAAACTAATTTCCAACTTTACTCTCCTCTCACCCCAACCATGCCCTCAAACATAACCCCTCCCACTATAACTAGGGAGCATGTACTGGTTTCACTCACTAAAGCCAGGAACACAACCTCAATGGTCCCCGACAGGATGCCTCCTGAATAGTCTAAAATATGGCTTATCAGGACCTCCTTGAGACATTATTTAAGTATAATTTTAAAACTGGCTTTGTGTCACATGAATGGAGGACTGCAATGGTTATCACCTTTCATAAGGGAGACCTACAACATCTCCTGGAAACTACAGACTCATTAGTCTGAATAGTCTTATTTGCATAGCCATTGAAAGAATAATCATCAAAATCATCGACAAGATCATAGAAGACCTCTAGACACTGGCTCCATCCAAGTTTGGCTTTGTCAAAGGAAGGTTATGTTAAGTGAACCTGGTGGACTTCTTAGAAAAGGTCACTAAGGCAACGTATAAAGGGAAAATGGTGCATACTGCCTAACTAGAACTGGCTAAATTATTAGATACAATATCGCACTTGGGCATTGTGAATAAACTTACAGCACTTGGTATAAACCTCCTGTTTAACATGCTGGATATCTGACTGGCTCACTGATAGGACCCAGGAGGTTAGAATCAGTGAAGCCACCTTCACAAATAGGACAGTCACCAGTGGAGTCCTACAGGACTCTGTGCTGGGCTTACTCCTCTTTGCAACCTGCCTCTCAGATGTCAAAGCCAATGGAAAAAGCCTTTGGCTAAGAAGTTCTCCAAGTTTGTAACTAAATTTGGAGTTGTTGAGCTGGGAGGAGACTTCAAACATTGATTTAAAACAACACTCTTGGGATAATACTTCTCAGTGGGCAAACTAACCACTGCACACTCAGATAGATACTTGAGAAAATAGCAGGGGAAACTACACAGGGACATTTACAACTCTTAAATGCTTGCGTCTGCACAGGGCACTGCTGCACAGCTCAGCACAGATTATAGGAATGAGATAGAGAGGAATCCAATCAGTAAACAGTGAAAATGCAGTAAATGTGTACATATAAGGCCCAGATCCTGGGGCAACTAACAATTGTCTCACTATTGTGTGTGAAACTACAAGACTAAGGTACCCAGACTAAGTAAAATGCAAATATAGTGTGTCTATTTAAACATATGACACAAACACATACACAAATATATACATATATATATATATATATATATATATATATATATATATATATTTGTGTGTGGCTGTGCAAAATGTAGCACACACGCATACATTAATTTGGTCACATATACACACACACACACTGAAAAGAGACTACTAGCCTAGCGGGACTGGGCTCATTCAGTCAATAAAGGAAAAATAAATAAGTAAAATATATGTATGTGAGGGGACAGGGGAGTCGGTGTGTACACACACAAGCACATATGAACTTGTATAGAAACACACATACACACACTTACTTCATTACATTCCACTTAACAGATCATTCAACAGGATGCTTGTGTGGTAAAATCCCGTTACATGACATTTGTTTTAAATACCCATGAAACCAATCAAAAGTCAAATATTTTAAGAATGTGTTTATGTATGAATACAAAACTCCCCTGCACCTTCAGTCCAGATGTCAGCATTTCCATAAATTCACAATTTAGTTTTTGTAGCATGAGGTCAGACATTCTTATTGATTAGCACAATATCCAATTTTGGTTGATTTTTGCACTAGTCTCTGAGGGTGTGTACTCTTGTAGTGACAATAATGGGGGGGGGGGTACTATGGACTGTTCTTCAGAGTTTGATTTTTGGCTCAAATTGAGTATTTCTGGACATTGTGCTTTTGGGTTCATTGGTTCACAGGTAAGCACTGAACAATCAGACTGCAGACCATTACCAAGCCTAGCCAAAAAAAAACCCCGTAACATTCGATAGTTCACTCCAGCCTCAAGGAGGACAAGACAGGATAGACCAAGGAAGACTTTAGCAGTCCAATTACTTACATGGGTGCTATTCTTTTTAACATGTGGAGGAAGTTTGCTCCAGAAAAGAGGGATATGTAGGTATATGAATCTATCACAAAAGTGTCTTATTTATCTGATGATGAAGAGTTAGGCCCTGTAACTGGGTATTTAAGGTAGGAGGTCAAAAAGGGTTGGACCATTCATGGCTTAAAAGACACAAATTTCCACACAGGAGCTTATACGAGACTGACTAAAGAGAAAGGGCTGTCAGTGTGTAAAGATAACTATGATTTTTGAGGACACTGATTTTCTTAGTTATGAATCTCTGAAGTGTATCAAGCCGAGTAATATTTTTTAGACAAATACACGGCCAAAGGTGCATTATATTCAATAATGCATCTGTTGAGATGTGAGTAAAAGGGAATTAAGACTTCTCTGGAGCTACAAGAGATGCTTTGGAAATTAAATGAGACAGATGGAAGGATTTCTCAACTACTGTGAAGAGACGGTCAAACAATATAAAATGTCAGCAGGAGAGGCTATACCCCTTACAACAGTGTCTGGCTGGAATGATGCGTCACTAATATGGTATGTGAAAATGTGTTGTTGAGTAAAATGAACTATGCTACATTTTCTTTTGCATTTAATTTGAGACCACTATCCTTGTTCCAATTATAAACATTTCTAACCAATGTGGAAGACGAAGAAAAAACAGCCTATTTACAGTCATCAGCCAACTGAAATAACCATAAACCAGCAATGTTGACCTGAAGATATAAGAAATGGATAGGATGGGTGGCTCAAACCTTAATCTGTTATACCAATGGCAGCGTTTTTGCTTTTTAAAGTGGCACCAGCGACTATTATCATATGGTTTCTGTCAACTATCCACCATGAAACATAAAGATTTATATTTAGATTTATAAGTCTGTCAATAAGGGCAGGGTGGGGAACAGTTTCAAAGGTCTTGGCCAGATCCAGATATACTGTATATACTACTCAGCTGCTAACCAATGCTTTGTTTACATTAAAGAGGAAGGACCTTCCTTTGACAAAGCCAAAATGGTGAGGGGCCCGTGGTTAAGAGATTTTCAATGCCCAGATTAATGAGGTCTGAGATAATAATCAAAATAGATTTACATAGTGAGACACAGAGACTTATAGGTCTAAAGTTATGATGGTCAGTATTTAGACCACCCTTGTGTAATAGCATTAAAATGGCTGGTTTATTTATGTATTTATTTCACATTTGCTTACTGGGAAAGTCTGACTTGGAACAAAGCCAATTTTCAGCGGAGGCCCAGGGATAAACGCTACAGACATAAGTCTTTGAAACATGGGAGGAAACCGGAGCACCCAGAGGAAACCCACATGAATGCAGGGAGGACATGCAGACTCCACACAGAAGGCACCCAAGCCGAGAATTGAACCAGACAGCCGCTGCTGTAAGGTGACAACACTACCGCTGCACCACTGCACTGTCCATTTTTTTTCAAGGTTTCATGAATAAAACCAGTAGAGAGGCTTAGATAAAAGAGGTTAAATAGAGGATTCAGACAGGCCATGATGCAAGTGGAAGGAGGTTATGTTAAGTCTAATTTCCGCTTATGGACAGAGTTAGTGTTTGTTGTCCATAACAACAGCATATAAATGACTGTTTCATCATTCATTCTAGTAAATAATGCTGCAAATGAGCAATATGAAAGTCAATAGTCTGAAATGCTTTGTATAAATCCAACAAAATGAAAAGCAATATATCACAAAAACACAGGTACTTTATTTAAAATGTTGTTTTGTGGGGAGCAAGCTCCAATGCAATCCTCGTGTGGATTGTTGCACCCTATACACACACACACACACACACACACACACACACACACACACACACACACACACACACACACACACACACACTGCACTGAACTATTACATTTATGAGATAAAAGAGCTCCTGTTATGGTAGCAAGTTAACATCTATTACATGAACTGGTGCTACCTGTTTTTTTGTCTTCCTCCCTGGAGCTGACTATCATTTGTCACCAACTCCTGTTCTCATTTGCCATGTCTACCTGACCCACCTTATCCTCCCGTGGACTCAACCTGACCACAGTCCTGGACCAGAAAGAAAATCGAGGTTACTGTTCCTTGCCAGGGAGTATTCCCTAACAGCCTTGGCAGCCCTGCAGTCACTGCCCTTCAGAGCTACATAGAAAAAACACGCACTGCCACAGAAACTATGTTGTTTTTTACAAACGCTTCATTGATGACCTCACGTACTGCCACAGAAACGATGTTGTTTTTTACAAACGCTTCATTGATGACCTCACGTACTGCCACAGAAACGATGTTGTTTTTTACAAACGCTTCATTGATGACCTCACGTACTGCCACAGAAACGATGTTGTTTTTTACAAATGCTTCATTTATGACCTCAGGTACTGCCACAGAAACGATGTTGTTTTTTACAAACGCTTCATTGATGACCTCACGTACTGCCACAGAAACGATGTTGTTTTTTACAAACGCTTCATTGATGACCTCATTTTTATTTGCAAAGGTGAAACATGTATGTTTGAAAAATTCATGACAAGTTTGAATGCTAACACTCATGGGTTACAATTTACTGCACAATATTCTCTAGGTAACATTTCCTTTTTGGATGTGGAATTTTACATAGAAAAGGAGAACACAGTACAATTTAAATCTTTTAGGAAACCTTCAGCAGTAAATAATTTTTTGCATGCAACCAGCATGCATCCACCTCACTTGATTAGGGCTTTACCAGAGGGGGAATTCAAAAGAATTTTGAGAAACACTTCTGAGGTCGACTTATGGGAAGATGCTTGTGAAGTTGTCACTAGGTTAACGTCCAGAGGATATGATAACATCAGTCTTTTAAATATTAAAGATAGAGCATGTCAAACCAGGAAGTTTGGGGGGGGGTAGATACCATAAGAAACATCTTCATATGCCAAATAGTCCAGCTGAAGATAAGATATTTTTTGTATCTAGATTTTCAAATTTTTCTTTAATGGTCGAACAAGTTGTGAGGGAATTTTGGCACATGGTTAGTGATGATCTAAATGTGGGACATTTATTTCCTAAACATATTACGTTTTCTTATGGGAGATACTCGAATTTGAAAGAACTGTTAAACAGGAAGTTAATTAAGTCTGCTGATGGGGGTGTTGGGATGCATCGTTGTGGTCGATGCTCGGTGTGTGTGAAAGTTAAAAATATGCACAGACTAAAAATTAATGGCAAAAGATATTTTACATTTGAAAAATTTGATTGCCAGTCAGTAGGAATAGTGTATATTTTGGGATGTAATTGCAGTACACCATTATGGTATATTGGGCAAACTACGAAAAAGGTCAAAGTGCACTTCTTGGAACATTTAGGGGATATAAGAAGGGGGAATATGGAGAGTCCAGTGGCCTCTCATTTTATTAATGTACACAATGGGAAGGTGGATGGCTTTCTATTTAGTGTGCTGGCTAGACCCCATATATATGCAGACAACTTCAAGAGTGCACTTTGTAGACTAGAACACAAAATGATTCTGGGTTACCACACTTTATACCCTAGGGGAATGAATTTAGAGAGTGGGCTTGCATTATGAAATTTTGAACATTTATGTATTTAATGTTGTAAAAAGATTTGAATGTTCATTTAAAATAGATAATATATATATGACATATTTAATGCATTTGGTATTTTTGCTACTTGTAGTATTAATTTATGGTTTCAGTAGTAATAAGTAATTATTTATATGAAAAAAATGTATGTATTTAACATTTGGAATGCACATTTGATATTTGTATTTAATGTTAGGAATTATAATAATATCGAAAGCTTAATGAATTAATTGATTAATTGAGAAGCATTTAAAAGGAAGATACAGCCTGATGATAATTGTTTCATGAAGGCGAATTGCCGAGGTACCAGAACGTGCGTTGTGATATGGAATAAAGAAACCTTCCTTCCATCTCACCTGGTGGCTTCTGATCTTTAAAGTGTTTGGATTGTCCTTCAGAGCTACATGCATGCATCCTAACCGAGTATCTTATCACTCATGCAGCAAAAAGCTGGCCAGTTTCATACACTATATTCTGCAGTGAGTCTAGGTTGTGTCCCTCCCACCCCACAGTCGGCTGCTCAATCCCATTTTTCACCTATGACCCCACCAGGGTCCATATTGCTAATCAAATATGGATCGGATCATCTGAAGCACAGTAAGGGCTTTATACCTTCATGCCACAGGGTTGCTTTAGGTGTAAATATCTGGAATTTAATGATTATATATATATATATATATATATATATACATATACACACACACACACACACACACACACACACACACACATATGCATATATAAAACACACACATATTACAGATAGACAAGTACAAGGCAAGCTGCCTTTGTGGGCCATTTTAAGACTAGTCAAATTAACCTTGGTGAGAGTCAGTCACTGTTGCCTGTGGGGTTAATGCCTTAATCATTATGCCAGTCCCCACCCCCTAATATGTATTCAGACTCCCCTCCGTAAAATTTGAACCATGCATGTCCTGTCTTATTTCTCTACACTCACTTCACTCACATTTGGTACCACAGAGACACTTCTTTTATATGCACACACACACACACACACACACACACACACACACACACACATACACACACACACACACACACACACACATTCTCTACTTTATATATTCTTCTTCTACTTCTTCTTCTTTCAGCTTTTCCCAGTTAGGGGTTGCCACAGCAGATCACCTGTCTGCTCATGACTGCCAGTGGAGTTTTACGATGTTGAGTTGCCAGCCCGGTGCCCAACCTTCCACAGAAGGCACACACTCACACTTGGGGCCAATTTAGAGTGCCCAATCCACCTACAGCATGTCTCTTTGGGATGTGGGAGGAAATGGGAGCACCCAGAGGAAACCCACACGACCACAGGGAGGATATGCAGACTCCACACAGAAGGTACCCCAGCTGAGAATCAAACTGGAGAACCCCTTGCTGTGAGGCGACATTCTCTACTTTATATAAGATATAATAAATCTCTGTGTAAGGGAAACTCATATTATTGTAAAGCATTCATTACTCATTTTATATTATATACAAAGGTCTGTGTTTGAGAAACAAAGTTAAAATTATCAAAAATCATATTCTTGTGAACTATACATTATTCAGTTTATATTACATGCAAAGGTCCTGACTGCTGACAAACATATATAATAAATACAGTGCGCATCCAACATGAAACACATAATGCATTACTTCATAAGTGTCAGTGTTTTGCGTCTTCTAAAAAAGCTGATTTGTATTTAGCATGTATCACTACTGATTTAGAAGCCGTTTTTTCATGGGACAAGTGAAAATACGAGGCAAATTCAGAGACATTCTATAACATAATAAAAAAATGACACACAAAGAACTGAACTGAGACAATAAATCCAACCACAGGACCACCAGAGTAACTTTGTTAAGCGCTTTCACTCACTTGAATGCACATGAGCTTCATCAGAACAAACATTACATTCATTACAAACTGCTTAAATACCACTTGATATCTAATCACATGACTTTCCATTTAAAAACCTTAAAGTAACCTTTCTATTTATATGCAAATGTTTTTTAAAAAAATAAATAATATTGATCAAATGATTAATATACATATTTCTGACAACATATAATCTAATGATTTAAATATATATATGTATAAATTAACAAATAAAAATTAAATTTATACAATTATTTAATTCTGGCCATCTGCAGAAAACATTTCATGTTGACTGCCCCATTGAGGTCAGGAGGTTCATCAGCTATTAACAATATTTGCCACAAACTTTCCTTACACTCCAAAAGTGTCTTGTAGTCCCCAGAGAACAAGTCAGTGTCGACCCTTTCCAAAACAAAAAAAAGAAAACTTCTTAAACAAAACACATTCCGTGGCATGAACAGTGAGAGCATTGTTGACATCTTTTTTCTTTATGGCTAAACTATGCTCATAAATTCTTTTGTTTAATTTTCTAATAGTTTTCCCAATATAAAATTTTTGGCATGTATCACATGTTGCACAATATACCACATTGGTCGTATTACAATCATATCGCGCTCTAGCCACAAACTTTCTTTTTAAATGTTTAAATTCTAAGCTAGACACATTACTCATGTATCTACACTGTTTGCATCTACCACATGAAAAACTTAAAATTTGTTCCTATTTTTGAGCCTTTGTACCCCCTTGATATTTGTCAACTGTCCACACTGTCAAAGAATGTCCAGATTTTTCCATCATATTATTGGTCTGTTCCTCATAAAATTTTTGGTTTTCTGGCAAATCACTGAAGATTGAGGTCACTAAATAATGACATACATTTGAGCTTTAGACTTCATATCCTTCCAAACTGCATGCTAAATCAAACCCTGCTATTCTAACACCTTTCTAAGTTTATAAGAGCAACATTTAAAATCTGTCCCTATTTTGGGGCCATTTATCCCCCATTATTTTAGCCTTTGTCCAGAGTTCTTGCCCAAAGATGTTGAGGGGTATGGCCACCATTATTTTATGCTTTATCCATAATATATTGAGCTAAGAGGATGAGAGGTATGCAAACCTGCTGCCACTGATGGATCGCTCTCTCTCTTCACAAGCATATATAGGTTCATAGGTTCATACTAGGCTATCTGCCCTAGGGCATTTATAAGCCTAGCCAGAGTGTCTTTGGCTTTCGCCACCCATTTTAAATTAATTTTGCTATGCCCTTTTTCGAGGTTAGTATACTGTGCCTCTGTCTAACAGTGACACAGAAGTGATACCCAGGGTAAACCTACGATCTCCCATCCACTCCTCAAGATTCCTCTTGAAGAGAGTCAATGAGGGACTCTGCCTAACCTAGACTGGGATTTTATTCCAGAGTGAAGGGAGCCTCTGGGATATGAATCTGTCCCTCCAGCATGTCCTATTTATTTCAGTGCTGAGGTTCAAGTCTCTCGAGCACATAGCTCGATGGGATTTGGATTTTCTGAGGTGCAGCATGTCCATTAATTCCGGGTTGGACATGGCTTTATACGTCAGGCACAGATCGCCTCTGAGCAGGCGGTATGCCACTGAGTAGAGCTGGAGTTTCTTTAACTGGGCAGCATATAGCATCTGTTTGAGCCCTTTGATCCTCTTGGTGAGGTACTTTTGGGGTCTTTCCAGTTGCTGCAGGTGTCTGGTAAGGTACATCCCAAAAGGGGCATTGTACTCAATTATGGGCCTGATGAGGGATGAGTAAAGATGCACGATGACCTCCCCTGATCTAGATGTGAATCCCTTCATGATTAGGTGGGCTATATAAAATGTTTTTCTAACCACTTTGGCCACATGGTTGTCAAATGAGAGATTGATATCAACTTGGGTCCCCAGGTCCCTAATTACTTCTTCTGTACTTAATGGATTACCACCTATGTGGTAATTTGTGGGCACTTTGTTTTTGCCAAAGGGGATGACTATACACTTTTTGGAATTTAGCTTGAGGCCATGGCTCTGTCACCAGTTGTCTGTTTCTATGAGGCCCTTTTGGAGGATGCTTGTGTCGGCTGGAGAGTTGATTATGGTGCCCAGTTTGCAGTCATCTGCGAACTTGGTCAGCCACAGTCCTTCCATGTTGGCCTGTACCTCCGAGAAATATATACCGAACAAGAGAGGTCCCAGGACTGAGCCTTGTGGGACACCACTTGCAACTGGTTTGGAGTCTGACATGGCTCCAGCAATTCTAACCATGTGGGTTCTGTCCTTGAGCTAGTTTGCAACCCATCTAGTGACATAGGGGTTTATATTTAAGCTGGTGAGCTTATCTATAATGCCCGAGTGGGGTATTGTATCGAAGGCTTTTGCGAGGTCCAGGTAGGCTGTGTGGACCACCTTCCCCTCGTCAATGGCCTTGGTGACGGTTTCAAAGAAATCAACCAGGTTTAAGAGGCAGGATCTGCCCTTAACAAAGCCAAACTGGGTAGGATCCAGTGTCTGTAGGTCCCCAATATCTTTATTTATGAGGTCCATGGCGATCCTTTCCATAGCTTTGCAGACCAAGCTAGTCAGGCTTATGGGGTGATAGTTTCCAGGATCTGTTGAGGCACCACCTTTGTGGAGAGGGACCACTGTTGCTGTACGCCACTCTTTGGGTACATATCCTGTAGTAAGGCTGAGATGGAACAGTAGTTTTATGTTTGGGTTTACCTCTTCTTGGAGTTCATGTAGGATGCAGCCCAGGACACCGTCTGGTCCCATTGATGCTGTGTTTCTTGCTTTGGAGAGGGTGGCTCTTACCTGAGAATCTGAGATGTCAGGGGGGCAGCATTCTGCTGGGATAGATATTTGCCCTTTTGGTGGGGAGGGGGGAGAAGTTTGCGCTGAACCTGTCAGCTAGGATGTTGGCAATGTCTGTGGGTTCGGTGTATTTTTTGTCATTTTGGACTAATTCTGAGCATATTTGGGAATTGGGAATTCCCACCCAGGTTCCTAACATAACTAAAGAAAGCCTTGTGATTATCCTTAGTGTCCTGTGCAATTTTTCTCTCGAAGCTGGCCTTAGACGATTTTATGAGTGCCCGTAGTTTTTTGCTAATACTGATCAGAGATGCCTTCCCTTTTTGGGATTTTGCTCTATCATGTAGTAGCTTCCTCCTTCTATTGTATAGTTTGTTTATGGCTGGGGTCCACCAGACAGGACATCTGCCTTTGGAGGATTGGGTCTTGGTTTTATTTGGGATTGCATGATCCATGCATTCCTGAAGGTGTTCATAGAATGCGTTTATAAAGGATTCTGCGGTCTGGGCCGTATTTTCCACAGGCCCGGGGGCTTTGAAGGATTTCACCTCGGTTTTGAGGCATGTGAAATTTGCTTTAGAGAAGTTTTTCACTGTGGTTTTCTGGGAAGGGGGTGGGGTCGGGATGTGAATATCCAGTGAGATTAGTTTATGCTCTGATCTTACCAGTGAGGGATACACTTCTGGTCTGGAGCATAGAGTCCCCATTTTGGTGATGATCAGGTCCAGTATGTTTTCCCCTCTTGTGGGAGTGGTAACAAGTTGTTCCATAGCATTTGAGTTTATAAATTCTAGGAACCTTTGGGCTAGGGTGTTGGAGCTAGAGTAATGCTCCCAGTCAATGTTTGGGTAGTTGAAGTCGCCCAATATAATGGTGTTTGGAGAGACGTTCATATTTTCCAGTGTTCTCAGGAAGGCCGAGTGGGGTTCCTGGGTTTGAGAGGGTGGTCTGTAGCAGGCTATAAACTGGAAGGCAGTTTTACCCACTGTTAGTTGCACATGGATAGTCTCTGATGCTTCGTGCTGTACCACCAACCTGGAGGTGTGGGTATCTTTGACGAATATTGATACTCCCCCTCCTTTTGTGGTTCGGTCCAAGTATTGTGGCCAAAAAGCATGGTATGAGGTATAACCTGGTAGTGCTGGGGTGCTCTCGGGAGCCTTGAACCAGGTTTCTGTTACTGCACAGATATCGATGTTCTCCATGCTTAGGAGAGTTTCGAGTGCATGCATCTTTAGGTTTAGACTTCTGGCGTTGAGTAGCATTACTTTTAGTTTCTTATCCCTTGTGATACCTATGGAGGTGGGTTTGTCTTTTGAGCCTTGCCTAAAAAAGGCACTATGGGGGTAGCAAGAGCCTTTGCCAATATCCGAAAGCCCAGGGGTGACAGGTGCAAGCCATCACTAGCGAAGCATCGTGGCTTGTCGAGCATGTCATCCCAGGCTGACAGGCATTGGATCCCCTTTGAATGACACCTATACTTATGCCAATTGTTGAAATTGATCATCTTGTCTTCATATTGTGGCATCATTCTTGGTGAGGGTAAGATGCTACTCAAGGTCAGGGTCATACCGGCCTGGGCTACATGCTCAGAGAGCTCCTCTATGTCTCTTTTCATGTAGTCCAGGGAGGTACGTCTCAGGTCATTCACACCAGCATAGACAATGACTGAGTCATATTTGTACTTGCCTTGGAGTGACCTGAGTGCTTATGTACACTTACACAAACACACACTTTTGTTCTCATTCACACAAGCAAGCATACACTCACATACATAGACAGAAACAGAAACATACATACATACATACACAAACACGCACTTACGTACTTTTCATTCTTTTTTAACGATTCTTTTACACTCGCTAAACAGTAAAAGCACTGTTTAAAGAGTGTAAAATGCTGGATCACTGTCATTGTTCACAAGCATAAACACACACACACACACACACACACACACACACACACACACACACACACACACACACACACACACACACACAAACATACACTCACACACACTGACAGAAACATAAACATACATATACAAATGCACACATACATACTTTTCTTTCTTTTTTAATGATTCTTTTACTTTTACACTCGCTAAACTGCAAAAGCGCTACTTAGCAAGTGTGACATAGCAGCTTGATCAATCTCTCTCTCTCACACTTTTATGCAAGCGCACACACACTTTTCTATTTTTTAATTTTCTTCTTTATTTTTTATAATTTTACACTTGTTAAACAGAAAAAAGTGCTGCTTAGTGAACGTAAAATACTGGCAACCATTGAAAGTTTCTGTGGAAATCCAATTTTGCTAGGATTTGGGCAAGCACGATTCTAATGCATATGACTATATACTATACATACTATAGCTATGACTACGATAGAATCACATGAAATAGCTGCCCATGTCTTTAAAGCTAAATGAAGGCAAGCAAATTAGGGAAGGTTACATAGTTACAAATGTAGCACAAGATAAATAGAAGGACAGAGCAGAAAAATGATACACATAACAAATAAATATGTATTTCTTACAGATCATTCTCTCCATGATAAGCAGATACAGAAGTAATCCTTCAAGAAAATAGATGCATCCAGCAACTACACTTAGGAGAGCAGTTCCTGGAGGTGTTCAGGATCATATTTTTATTGTTTGCAGAAGCCATCTAATGCATAGATAATTAACTGAGGTGTTTCTTGTGTGAAAAGACTGGAGGAGGGCAGTTCACAGGTGAGGAAAGAGCGGAAAATAACAAAGGGCATTCTTATTAAGGTGTTCCAGTGTCCTTAAAGTTTCTATAGCTCTGCAAGCTTTTTAGTGGCTTAAAGATGGCTCATTGTACTGGAGATGTAAGAATGTGGGATGAAAAAAAACATTCAAAATAAGGATTTATTGTAGTAGAGTCGTACAATTAGAAGAAAAATGTCTTGGAAATGAGGAAACAAGATGCATGTAATGGTCCTTTAACGGGATATGGCTATAAATCTGATATTTTATCTGGATAAAAGCTTTGAATTTTATAATGTCATTTTACATGACTAAAAAAAGGGTCACAGGAGCTGAAAGTCTTTGTTTTTAAGATAATAAAATCAGATACACTTTGAGCCAGTGATTTGAGGTGATCAGTTTTGATTTGTCTCACTACTGTGTTGCTACTGCCCGACTCTACTTTTGTCACATTTGAAATGGCTTTACTCATAATGTAATCAACATTAGAATTGAATAGTTTGCCATGAGCAACATGGAGGCAAGCTTGCTTGGTAACACAGAGAGCAGTGATGTCCTGTATTCAGTTAAAAGGAACCTCGAACATGATACAGTCCATTGACTAGTTGTTCCTCACACAAACAGAAATACTCTGAATGGTAGAAGATTTGTTGTGAACAGTTGATTCCTTAAGTGTTACAAACATACCTCTCAAATGTCCAGATTTTTGCAGAATGTCACAATTTTTGCATCATATTTTTTGTGGTTTTCTTGCAAATAATTGAGGACTACAGCCACTAGATAATGACAGACATTTAGGTTTCAGATTTCATGTTTGTCTTTTAGCTTTTTCCTGGTAAGGGGTCGCCACAGTGGAACTCCGGTCCACTAATGATTGGCAGTAGATTTTTTTACGAAGCGCTGAGGTGCCAGCTCGATGCCCAACCTTCAACGAAGGCATGCCCATTTACGCACACATGTCTTTCTAATGCTAACCAACCATGGGGAGGACATGCATACTCCACACAGAAGGCACTCCCAAGGCAAGCCAAGAATTGAACGGGAGAACCTCTTGCTGTGAGGTAACAATGCTACCGCTGTACATATTATTCAGAAAATGCATGCTAGGGCAACACCCTTTATTCTTGCAACTTTCTAAGAGCATTTTTTTAATTTGTCCTTATTTTAGAGCCTCTTCCCCCCATCATTTTTGGCTTGTCCAGATTTATTGTGCTAAGAGGTTGAGAGGTATGATTGCAAACAGCTCACTCATTCATTCATTATAATCTGTCTAAATAGCAATTCAGTTACTTCAGTAGACAATTGTTTCAGCTTCTTTCCTGTCTCTTCCATGCCTTCCCATTCTTTTTATGCATTCTGAATCCATCTCTGAGTAGTCTTTTACCACTTTTGGATAAGATCAAATTATCCTATACACAAACTACCTTCTGTAAAAAGCTTCAGACATTTACCCTTATTCAGTCTTCTTTTCAAACTAATGTGTAATTATATTCTGAAAGCTCTGCTCATGTCCAGACCACAGCATAGCTAAATAATATACTGTTGTTTGAAAGCAAACTCACACAAAAATATAGAAAAAGCCCTCTGCTCTGACACTGTTAAAAATCACACAAAGGAAAATATTAGTTCTCATTTGGGACTCAAACCCAAGACCTCCAGCATACTGTTCCAGTGTTACTGCCACTAAACCAGTAAGAGCTTCTCATCATATAGGTGGTGAGATTTCACTTTAGGTCCTTATCTTTTCAGCTAGGAAAATACCAGCATTGTGATCAAAGTCATTTTCTAAATATAGACATATGCAAATACTGAGAAAGCCCTCTGCTCTAGCACTGATAGAAGCACAGAAGTGAAGGGATAATATTACTTCTCATACAGGACTCAAACCCAAGACCGTTTACATACCGTGACACTGTCACTGGACCATCACGAGCCTCCAGACAGATAGGCTTTGAGTTTTCACATTGGAGCTTGGATTCAAGACCCAAGTGAGAGCCAATGTTATCATTTCCCTTCTGTGCTACTGTCCTATACTGCACTTAAGAGTACTGAACTGCTGTTCATTATGATATTAGAAGGTTGGCATAATTCTTCACTTCTTATTTTTACCTTACATAAACTGTTTCATTTTTTTTTTATCCTGCTCCATTTATTCCTCCAGTTCTTCAAAGATAAGAGACTGCTGGGGTACAGAGGAGCAAACACCTCTGCCAGCTTCTCTTTTCCCCTTCCAATGCGCCACAGCATCCCACTGATTTTTTCCCCCACTGACTTTATTTTCTGCCTAGCAATTTGTAAGTCATCTGCAATACGAAAAACTCAAGCCCTTCATCCTGTTACTGTCTGAAATGCTTCTTGTTTTCATAATCTGTCCTAGGATTTGTTTTCTCATACAGAAGTTTGACTGAATTTTGGCTACACTTCAACAGCCAAGCCCTTGACCAATTACCTAGAAGCTCTGGATCGCCCCCTATCTTTTCTTCCTCCTCCTCAGTACACCTACCATGAGGTGTCATCATCCTTATGGGTGCATAATCTCTGTGGTCTGTGGTAACAGCTAGAGAGAATCAAGCCTTTTAGCCTACTTCTGTAGTTTGTACTAAGAACACAACAGAGAACCAGGTTAAGGAAGGATATCTGTGATATGGCACAGGACTCTTAGTTCATCTGACTTGTTTCTGTTTTCTTCTTTTATTGTCCTTTAACCAGCATCTAATCTATTTTCAGCTCTTATAACCCACCGCTAAGATCTTTTCTGTGCCAAACAGCCTCTTGTATGGAACCACATCCCATACATGAAATTGGTTCAGATAGCGAATACACAAACACAAGTATATACCACTGCATAAAAACTAAATTATATTTAGGCTGCTTGATGAGAGGAGCTAGTCCTTATCCAGCTCTCTTTCTCTTTCCCTTTTCTATATATCTAATGGCTGCCTTATAGGTTCATAGGTTCATAGGTTCATACTAGGCTATCTGCCCTAGGGCATTTATAAGCCTAGCCAGAATGTGTTTGGCTTTCGCCACCCATTTTAAATTTATTTTGCTATGCCCTTTTTCGAGGTTAGTATACTATGCCTCTATCTAACAGTGGCACAGAAGTGATACCCAGGGTAAACCTATGATCTCCCATCCACTCATCAAGATTCCTCTTGAAGAGAGTCAATGAGGGACTCTGCCTAACCTGGACTGGGATTTTATTCCAGAGTGAAGGGAGCCTCTGGGTTATGAATCTGTCCCTCCAGCATGTCCTATTTATTTCAGTGCTGAGGTTCAAGTCTCTCGAGCGCGTAGCTCGATGGGATTTGGATTTTCTGAGGTGCAGCATGTCCATTAATTCCGGGTTGGACATGGCTTTATACGTCAGGCACAGATCTCCTCTGAACAGGCGGTATGCCACTGAGTAGAGCTGGAGTTTCTTTAACCGGGCAGCATATGGCATCTGTTTGAGCCCTTTGATCATCTTGGTGAGGTACTTTTGGGGTCTTTCCAGTTGCTGCAGGTGTCTGGTAAGGTACATCCCAAAAGGGGCATTGTACTCAATTATGGGCCTGATGAGGGATGAGTAAAGAGGCACGATGACCCCCCTGATCTAGATGTGAATCCCTTCATGATTAGGTGGGCTATATAAAATGTTTTTCTAACCACTTTGGCCACGTGGTTGTCAAATGAGAGATTGCTATCAACTTGGGTCCCCAGGTCCCTAATTACTTCTTCTGTACTTAATGGATTTCCACCTATGTGGTAATTTGTGAGCACTTTGTTTTTGCCAAAGGGGATGACTATACACTTTTTGGCATTTAGCTTGAGGCCATGGCTCTGGCACCAGTTGTCTGTTTCTATGAGGCCCTTTTGGAGGATGCTTGTGTTGGCTGGAGAGTCGATTATGGCACCCAGTTTGCAGTCATCTGCGAACTTGGTCAGCCACAGTCCTTCCGTGTTGGCCTGTACCTCCGAGAAATATATACCGAACAAGAGAGGTCCCAGGACTGAGCCTTGTGGGACACCACTTGTAACTGGTTTGGAGTCTGACATGGCTCCAGCAATTCTAACCATGTGGGTTCTGTCATTGAGCCAGTTTGCAATCCATCTAGTGACATAGGGGTTTATATTTAAGCTGGTGAGCTTATCTATAATGCCCGAGTGGGGTATTGTATCGAAGGCTTTTGCAAGGTCCAGGTAGGCTGTGTGGACCACCTTCCCCTCGTCAATGGCCTTGGTGACTGTTTCAAAGAAATCAACCAGGTTTAAGAGGCAGGATCTGCCCTTAACAAAGCCGAACTGGGTAGGATCCAGTGTTTGTAGGTCCCCAATATCTTTATTTATGAGGTCCATGATGATCCTTTCCATAGCTTTGCAGACCAAGCTAGTCAGGCTTATGGGGCGATAGTTTCCAGGATCCGTTGAGGCACCACCTTTATAGAGAGGGACCACTGTTGCTGTACGCCACTCTTTGGGCACATATCCTGTAGTAAGGCTGAGATTGAACAGTAGTTTTATGTTTGGGTTTAGCTCTTCTTTGAGTTCATGTAGGACGCAGCCCGGGACACCATCTGGTCCCATTGATGCTGTGTTTTTTGCTTTGGAGAGGGCGGCTCTTACCTGAGCATCTGAGATGTCAGGGTGGCAGCACTCTGCTGGGATAGATATTTGCCCTTTTGGTGGGGAGGGGGGGGGGAGAAGTTTGCGCTGAACCTGTCAGCTAGGATGTTGGCAATGTCTGTGGGTTCGGTGTATTTTATGTCTTTATGATGTATATTAAACAGCTCATTCTAGTAATATGGTTCAACCTTCCACTACCTTTTCTTTATAAAAATAACTTCTGCCCGATTCCTGTAAAATTTCCTCCGCTAATCTGTCATTTATACCAACTTCTACCATTAGCAGCCTTTCTTCCAAATGGAATATCCTCCCCAGCACCCCTTACAAATTTTTGTAACTGTAACACCTCCCTCTTCCTTCTTCCACTATATTTCAATTGAATTTTATTAATTTTCTGTCTGTATTGCACATCATTCATTACCACTGTCATCTCTGGCTCACTTGCCCCTCTGTTCCTAACAGCTCTTTCCTTATAACACTATCAGAATTATGCACACTAGCTAAAGTATGGTCTCAGCATTCTCTTGTGAAGTCTTCCTTTCCTTTGAATCTGGCCCATAACAACACATCCTAACATATTATAGTCATTACCTCAGTTGTCTCACACTTGTCTCTGTATTTCAGATGTAAATGCCGCAGTCACATAGTTTTATTCTTCACCAAAGAAGGGCCTTTGAAGAAGTACTCCTCCTACAATAGACTCAGCTGGTATATTTTCATTCAGCAGTGATTTTCTGCTATTGAAAATATGCACTGTTCGTTATTTCTTTCTAGTATGGTATGAATAATCCAGATACATACTCAGTTATCTCAGAACCTCTGTGTCAATATGGCAAAAAACATCAGATAGGTGGCAATAATGCCAATTTTACCATGTTTGGATAACTATGTGACTTGCCTACACCCTTACCATAGTACATTGTTGTTTTAGAATGATATATAAAAAGGAATGTCTTAGTATTCCAAAAATAACAACATTGTATAATACAGACTCTGTCTTTTAATCAGTCTGCAATGAATCAAGTAAATGGAGATGATGTGATGGTGCCTTGTGCTAGGGCATGTCCATCAGTGTGGTGAGGGATTTGAAGATAGGTTTCTAGGATGTTTTGTTCCACTTAAGGAGTTGTACATGAAAAATAACATATTTAATACTTTGACATGACAAAGGATGTGACAGAATGCATGTAATGTATAAATCAGACATCTCAAATCAAAATTACCTTTTGTACAGAGAGTTGTTTAAACATTTGATGATATTTTACATTGTTTTCTCTGCTTAGAAGTAATAAAAAACAGTGACCACTTTCATTTGTTTTCAATAGCCACAATGACTTTTGTTTCTATATGGCTACAGAACTTGTTGATGCAACATAGTGAATTTTACTTCCCAAATGGAGTGCAGAGATCCATAGTGAGAAGTAAAATATCCATTCCATGTAATACTTTGTTTCCTGTGTTTCAGCTACAATTAACATTATTAAGTTTAGTTGTGGGCAGCAGTTTTAAATTCTGAAAAGTGCAAGTACCATAACAGTGAGACTGAATGTGTGAAACTGGGGCTTACATATTCTAAGTCTGAGACAGTCTCAGATTATTCCCTTTTTTCCTGAAGTATAGTGATCTTAGAGTGAGAATATATTAGTAGCAGGGATATGAGGGGGCAGCCTCCACATTGGGTGTGCATGGGGCTTATCCCTTGATCATACATAAGTTTCTACAACTGCAAATTCAGATTAGTTAGCCTCTTACTGAGCAGATTATTTCCCAGGACTAAGGACTGCCAGTGCTATACCTTCAGTAAAGAAGTGCTTCCATGGCAAGGCCTGGACTTCTTCTTGAAAATGGAATCCAGTTAAGTCTGGAGAGAACAGATTCTGCCTGAGGCCACTTGTATGTTGTGGAACCAGTCAACTACAGCAGCTTATCTGCATTTTCTGTTTCACTGTGTTTATGCAACTGTGCAGTTACTATGTATAAGTAAGGGGTGGGGCAGATCCCTTACATTGGGGAGTGTGGGAGATGACCCCCTCACACCATGTAAAGGATTTTTGTTGTGTGTTCATTTTTGTTTTTTTCTTTTTGTTATTTGTGTTAGTGGTATGTAAAGCTGGGGTTTTATTGTGACTTGATTGTTTCCTTGTGAGACTCATTTAGATTTGCAAACTTCTTTTTTTATCTTTTCTTTGTGTAGTGGACATTCCTGCATCAATGAAATGAGTGTTAACGTAATGGACTGCTGACTATTATTTTCACACTCAGGTTCTGTGAGATGTTTAGAGAGATGTTCAAAAAGAACACTTCTCCCTTTCTCGCTTTCTGTGGCAGTTACTATTAGTAACATGTATCGATATACAAGGTTTCCAGGTTTAATTTCTCAAAGTCTTTTGAGTTTCTAGTACCATGATGGAAATGGACTCTATTCCTAAATCAAAGTATGATTAAACATCATGAAATTAGTATCATTTCAATCTTTGATGTTAGTTAAAAGTGCTCTTTGCAGCATCCGGATTGTGCCCAAAACTGACTCCTTCTGTAATTCATATGGAGTTACATGTTTCAGTAGCACATCTAAATATGACCGTAAATTATTTTTTATGATATCCATTGCTCCTGCTACTACCATTGGAAGTGTCTGGATATCCTTCTTCCACATTGCCTTGTTTCTGCCTGCAAATCCTGGTATTTTATGACTTTGTGTCTCTCTGTACATAAGGCACTGTAATCACTGGGTGTGATGATTTCAATGATTAATATTACTTTTGTCTTCTTTTCCCGGGCTATTATATCTGGTTTTCTGTCATCTATTTTCTTAACTTTTGATAATGGGTGTTCCCACATGTGATATAAACTTCATCATTATAATGCTTTGTGGCTCATGTTTCCAGTGCTTCTCAGCATAATGAAACCTCAAAATACAAACATCTGTCCACAAAAAACTATATGCAAAAAAAAAAAACACTTGTAAACTCCAGTGGCTGACCGCATACAATTTTATTACATAAGCGCTATTGTTCACAACAGTTTCCATAAACTTCATCAGGTAAAAGCTCCCTCTCCATTATTTAAATACACTTTAGTACAATGCCATCTGCTGATCCATCAGCAAAACAGCAGCCAATGTTAACAAATAAATAAACTCAACATTGAAAAGTATTCTAAATACAAAATCTGTTTTTTCTCAAAATCCTACCTGATACATCCTGTTGCACATCATACACAAAGAAAAAACAATAATACAAATGAATATATCTCATAACTTACCAAAGTCCTATAAAATAGAATTTTATCTTTTCATATAAAACCTCACAGCATACCACAATGACGTGCACCATTTATAAAATCAGTTTTAAATCTGCATTCTTTTCATGAGTAGCAAACTGCTAATAGATATTCTGTCATTGATGCCCAGGGATTAGTGGCACCCAACAACACCTGCAAATATAATTCCTTTCTCTCAACAAATGCAGACCAATCACCTCCAATATCAAATTGTGACACCTTTTCCAAAATAAAAAAATGTGAATTTCTTAAAATTCTGACATTGCAATCAATATTCACCTTATTAATAGCATAAACATGTTGATAAATTCTTGTCCTAATTGCCTTCTCCATTTTACTAATGTAAAGCACTGGGCACACACTAAATTGCGCTAAATAAACCATCCGCCTGGTATTATAGTTAAATTTACCATTGGGGTATACAGACTTAGGGTAATTACCTATGGTTAAATTCACCCTCTCAAAAATATATCTACACTGTATGCATGTCCTACATTTGGACATGCCTTTTACTGCTAAAGTATCCTTCCTTTTTCCACCACCACCCTTCTCAAAATTTCTCTTCAAATTAGTTTCCATTCTAAACACCATTTTGGGACTGCCCCAGGATGGTATCAACTCCCTATATTTTAATGAAATTAAAACAGTTACTATCTAAAATCAATTTTTAAGTTCTTTAGTAACATTACTTTAGCCACAAATTAAAGCCCTGCAAATACACTGTTTCCACAACTCCCTAGACCTACTCTCAACACTGGCCTGTTATAAAGGGGCCTATTCCTATTCACCTCATCATTCATCTTATCAGTAATCTCAATTAGATAACATCTATCCTGAAACATTCTGCATAAAACTTCCACCTCAATACAAAAGTTCACTTCTTCCATAACAAGCCTTATAGTCTAATGAGCTGACTTTTTACTACATGTTTCTTTTGCCAAAGAGAGCAATGGCTGTTATAGTGCAATAGACTATTAGAGTAGGTTTCCTGTCTATAAAGGGTAGAGGTAAAAGTGCTGGTCACTAAATTCTTACCTACTGTCACTTCCAAAAAATTAATTGGATCAGCCCTGTACTGTCCTTTAAATTCCAAGAAGTTGGTGGTGCTGCTAATATAATCCAAAAATTCATCAATCAACATTTGATCACCATTCCACAAAATAAAATTGTCATCTAAAAGTCTCAAATAGATAATTATACAATTAAAATAGAGAGATGAAAATGCAAAGTTAGTCTCCTACCAATGCGGTACAATATTAGCAAAAACTGGAACTGCTGAAGTTCCCATGGTGACCTATGAAATCTGTTTAAAAATTATTTTCAGAAAAGAAAAAAATATTTGCCAAAAGAATTTTCACATATTCCACCAACAAACTGATCTTGTTTCAAACTAGTACCTTGCACTAATGCATCACTGAATCACTGGAAACACACCTGGTGAGGAATCAACAGGAACAGATCTTTGACACAAATGACCAAAAAGATACAAGCATCATTAAATTCAAAATGGTGCAATTCACTTAGAAAATGCCAGGTATCTTTTAAAATATATGGTTTGTCCATGAAAATTGACAAGTCAACAAATTTAGCCAGTGGTCAGTCTTGGAATCTGCTGCTGCTACTATGGGATGCAGTGTGTGTGTGTGTGTGTGTGTGTGTGTGTGTGTGTGTGTGTGTGTGTGTGTGTGTGTGTGTGTGTAGGGGGGGGATCAACCACACTTTTATGGACTTTTGGTATACCAAAAATATTTTAAATAACTGGTTTCTGAGGTTTATAATCATAATGTCGACCAGTGGATGGTTGAGCGAGTATTTAAGAAAGGAGTGCGGCAAAATCCCAAAATTGCAAATGCAAATGTTGCTCATCGCAAAATCCCATCCCTTTTTTGACCCATGTAAACACTTGTTTTTGGGTGCAGAGCAGCCAGAAATGTCGATTTAGATGTTTTTGCGACATTTTGACCATTCGGCATTACGGGATTCAAAGTCACTCATATGCAGAGTCAAGCAATGTGCGCTTGACAATATGATAGTAAACCAGTTTCTCAAACCTTAAAATGTCCAGTGTAGCAGAGTCAAGGCCAAAGTTAGTTGTAATGTCCTCCAACCTGTATGGTGATAAGTTAAGCTGATTTAATTCCTATTAACACTAATAAGGAATTCATGGTTGTTGAGGTACTGCAATATTTTTGGTGAAAATATATATATAAATATCTACTAAGACTGCTCCACTACCCTTGTCCGGTTTCATTATTCTAACCACACAATCATTTCTCAGGTCACTAATCAGCTTTCTTTCACTCTCTGTTAAATTAAAAAAGCCTTTGACAGATTTAATACTCCTCAACTCACTCTCACATGTTTTTTCAAATGCTAATAGAAATGGGGCCAAAGAGGGATTAAACAAACTGGACTTGTGCAGTCCCTTGTTGGAATCATCCAAAGGGTTTTATCCTTAAGAAACAGTGCTAAATTCAATTTTAACTAAACAATTTTAAGTCTAACAAGCTGTTAACCAAATATTGCAATTTTTGCACAATCCCCAATGCAACAGCCTTGCCACATTATTATGCCTTTCAGTATAAAGACCCTTTACCATTAGTGTATCACACCCTGCAACAAGATGTGCAACTGTTTCCAGTTCTGTTTTACAGAACCTACATTTGTCTGTTTCACCCACATGTTCAATGTACTTTGTAAACCAACACGTACATAGTCCACTGTCTGGGCCTCCAATATTAATCTTTCATCTTTTGGTTTAAATTCACCTCTCCTTAACCATTCCTGCATCATATCTTGATCTTCTGTTTTTTTTTTGGCACATTCAGTTGCTGCCTGATTTTTGTATGCTTCTGGTTTAATTTCCATTCTCACTTAACACTGATATGCTTCTGTAAATCAAGCAAGGAAGTCATCTTAGACTTCTCCTCATGTTTTAAAATTTTCACTATGTTTGGATATGGTGAGACCAGCAGATATGATTGCAGATCTATACATGTAATAAGTTTTGAGGAGGCCCATACCTCCATCAGAAGGAGGAATATATTAATCTTGGTATACACTGATTTTTATATATCATTTGATAAGCATGAAGCATTTTTCTTGTTTTCCAATCCAACTGATCTAATTCCTTTTGGGGTCAATCAATCACCTCCAAAACTGTAAGTTAGAACAGGAAGAACAAATTGTTTTATAGCTTGCACTTTGATCCTAGCTGTCAGGGCTGTTTTCAGTATTAGTTTTAGTCTTGTAAATGATTTCTTGATGAATTTTGTTTACATCTGCACATGTTTTATTGTTGATCTTTCAGGCGATTCCCAAATGTTTATACACTCCCTCATGATCAAGTTCCTTTATATCCCATCCCTGTCTTAGACTGATATTTTATTGGTTCTGCAGCTTTCCTGCTTTAAATGTTGCTTTTGCACATTTATCCAGATCAAATGATATTCTTACATAATCTGAGAAAGTTTCAAACACTTGTAGTTGTGATTATAGCTCTGATGAGCTATAGCCGAATATAGAAAGAATATAGAAAATATAGAGAATTACAGCCTAGCAAGATCTTCTTCCATCAGATGTTTCCTAGCCTTATAAAATTAATGCCATGTTCCCCAGAGTCATTCAGAATTATTAATGTGCCTCTTGTATACGTAAACTTTACATAAACATTATTTAATTGTGCATCTGCTTCGCAGTCGTAATCCTTTTTATTCCATACAACTGCTGCCTCACCATTGTCTGCCTGGGTAATAACAAGGTTAGTATTGACTGTTAAAGACCCTAAGACTGGTCTCTCATCCTTGGTAAGGTTAAACTTAGCCCTATGAAACAATAAATTCTGATTAACTAGTGAAGCATGAACAACTAGATTCTCAAAAGTATTCACAGCTGGATGGTAAGGCAGATAAATCTAAACTGGATACCTTCTCCATCTTCCTCCGTAGCAACCTGAATTTTATATGCATACCAATATTTCAGATTTAAATTCCTGTGCAATGAGTGAAAATCAATAACTATCTCAAATTCAGAAACAAAAACCTGGGAACAAATGATAAGCCTTTATTTAACGTAGAAATTTCCTGAAATATTTCAAATGTTGTTTTGAAACCTAACACTAAATTGTCAGCACGGCTACTTAAATCAACCAGTTCTACACTGTATCTCTCATCAGAAGTTCATTGTTTTGTTTTCTACTTCTATATTAATATTTAAAGGGACAGTAAATATTACAGGGTTAACACTCTTTCAGGGAGGGGCCTATACTGGAATCCCTTTTTATATCAATCTTATTGGAAAAGTCAGTGGAAGAATCAAATCATTCTTTATTGTGCGTTTCTCCAAACTGTGTATTGTCTCTTGGGCAGAACATATTCTGCATTTAAAATGTGGGTTTATAGTATCAGTTCTTTTTGTCAACTGTTTTTCATTTTTGTTGTTGTTGATGTTGTTGCTGACCTGTGAATTGGCTGATTGTTTTTGCTAATTCTGGGGTCGCCAAACATTAACTTACAGCAAGAACATTGACTTTGGTTTAGGGATTTGTTTCTTTTTCCCACTATTGTTCAACCTCAGAGTTGGGAATGTAAGAATGTAAGGGAATATGGGAGATGCAGGAGGGCTTCACCTCTGCAAATTTTTTTTTTTTTTGGATTGTGTGCATTTGAACAAATGTGGTCAATGTTATGCTATTCAGCAATACTGTGTTTCAACTATTGTCTATATCTTCAGTCTTCATTTCACCCTACATCGATGATGCAGTGGGTCACAAGTTGACTCCACTATGTTCTATCAGCTGGTGCTTCTTTAGCTTCCTCCCAAGAGATATTCAGACAATGGAGATCTCTTGTTACAACTTCTTTCTGGTTTTGTGGAGGTCTGCCTGGTCTTTTCTTGTATCCAGCTAGTTCCCAGTTGAGGGATTATATAGGAATCCTACTAGTGTCCATGCAGTTAACATAACCAAACCAACCTAGCCTTCTTTCCATAATGATATTTTCAAGTTTCCATTGTTGCGTTCTTTCTCTAACACTATCATTTTTTACTTTGTCCTTCCACGATATTCCCAAAATGCATCTTAAGTATTTATGATGAGCAGCCTCAGTTTTCTCATGGCTAATGCTGTGATTGACCATATAAGAGTGTAGACAGCACCAGTGCTTGCTATAGCTTCACCTTTTTGGAAAGTGCAATGTTTTTTGATCTCCAGATTTTGGATAGTCTACTGAATGTTGCACTTGCTTTTCCAAGTCTAACCAGAACTCCTTTCTCGCAGTTACCTGTATGCCTAGGTAGTAGAAGTTCTCTGTCGTATCTAATATCGATCTTGCAGCCATTATGTCTTCATTGTCATTCCATGCTTCACTGACCAACACTTTGTATTTGTGAGGATTCATTTTGAGGCCTACTTTCCCACCCTGTTTCTCCACTGTTGTGGTCACTCTATGTTGTATCAACTAGAGCTATGTCATCAGCAAAGGCCAAGTCACATCGCTTGTTGTCATCGACCCATTCCAGTCCCATTGAGTTTCCATGTAATGCTTTCCCAATGAGCCAATCAATAACTACTGTGAATAAGGGAGACAGTAAACATCCCTGTTGTATACCAGTGACCACCGCAAACAAGTCACTGCACTCATTATTCACCTGAACTGTGCACTTGCAGTATTAATACAGACATTTAAAGAGTGTAATGAATTTTGGAGGAATCACATATTCTGCCAAGATGTGGCATAGTGATGGTCTATGTATTCAGTCAAAGGCTATTCTGAAGTCCACAACGTTAACAATGACTGTTTTTTTCCATGCTGTTGCTTTTTCTATAATTTGCCTTAGTGCAAATATCTGGTCAGTGCACGATCGAGCTGATCTAAATCCAGCCTGTTCCTGTCTGAGTCTATCATCAACTGCTCCTTTTAGTCTAATCAGTAACACACTGCCAAAAACTTTGTCAGGAATTGACAACAAATTGATTCCACACCAATTTGTGCAGTCTCTAAGATCTCCCTTTTTTGGTAAAGGGATGATGATGTCATTTTTCCACTCATTGGATACCTTTTCTTGACTCCATATGTTGCTCAAGATGCATGTGAAATATTCCACTGAAGATGTAGCTTACATTTTCTGCCCCCCCACACTCCCTGCAAAGTATATATATATATATATATATATATATATATATATATATATATATATATATATATATATATATATATCACCTCTGAAATCACACTACAGTGGCGAAAAGGGTACATTCTTCAATCCCCACTGTACACACACACACACACACACACACACACACACACACACACACACACACACACATTAAATGTAATAAATGTGATGTACTATGCCTTTAGGAACAAGGTAAGTGACTGCTGAGTGCAAATCTTCTCACAGACTTCTACTTGTGAAATTTGCTTGTATTAGTCAGGAAATTTCCATTAGTGTGGTATATGTAGGTAGCCTTCAAGCTAAAGGCAGAAAGTTATATACTCATTAGGAAATTCACGAAGAGATGAGGAGGATCTTGCCTAACGAACCAGGAAACCTGGAGTGCAACAGCCCAGATGGGGCCTGTGCAGAGGTGTATCTGGTGGAGTTATCTGCAACTCTAAGCTGTAATATGGACCTAAGTGAGGCCTGCAGCCTGTACTTTGGTTTGAAGTGCAGCCCAAACAATCTGAAAACATACATTCAGCACATTACAAGATGAAGACTAGTTCAGTACAGGAAACCTTTTAGGCCTGCAGTCAATATGAGTTATGTAACTGCTCTTAAAGTACAAGTGACCTCTTTTGTGAGAAATGCCTTGCACACTACATCTTATGTTTGATTTACTTGAAGGTAAGTGTGAACATTGGGGAAAGATGGGTGAAGGCTGCCAGCCTAGTCAAATAGAATTTGATACATAATTCTATCATTTGTATCAATAAATGTAAAATACAGGCTTGTGTTCTTAAATGAAAGAAAACACTGTATAATGTGAACTTCAAGATTGTTGCAAGATTGCCATCTGCAGTAAGGAAAATCAAGCCAAGCATTTCAAATGCTCTTTGAAGTTACAATTATCTAAAAAAGTGGTGCTGAAGCATCTGGCTGAACACATTCTTTCTATTGTCTTAACTTAAGGAATAATTGTTAGAGTATACATATGAAATGTCTTTTATTGTTGTAGTTTCCTGAGCAAGTGTTAGATTGCTAAATAATGCAGTTTGTGGCCTGGAACTCCAGACTAAGTGTCAAGATGATGCAATGTGAATACTGGGAAAATCTAAATGTCAAAATGATGTAATTTGGGAGGGCCTTAGCAGAGCTGTTTGTTAGTATTTTAAAAAATATTGTTCAGTAAGAGACTGAAAGCATTTTGTCTTGGACCATCAACCCCAGTACTGCTTATGCTCTTTATGTATATAAGTAGGATTATAGCACTGTGTTTTTCTTAAGAACAGCTAAAGATTAGAAAGTTAGATTAAGTGTTTTTCTTTGACATCAGACCTGTTGTACTGTATTATTTTAAGTTTCTGTGTGATCTCTGAACTCTTAAATATCACTGTGGTGTAGTAGTATTGTCTTGTGTTTTAATTATTTATTATTAAATATTTTAAAAACCTTTACCTGTGGCTGGTTTGTGTAGAGATAGGCTCTAGAATACATTGCATATTTATAGAGGTTACTGTAATAGGCCACTCTAATAAGCCTTAGACTGAATAGTCACATTACCAATTGGATAATAATATTGCATAGTAATAATTAGACACCCTTTCAAGGGCCTTTGTGTAGCTGATAATATAAGCTGGTGGTGGCAGAAAGTACTACTATATAGTATGGATAAAGGGGCACAGCTAGAGTATCTGTGTCAGCCTTTCCCAGGAGTGTCTGTGAAGTTGTATAAATACTTATCTCAAAGTGTGGGTGTGTGCCAGCTACCTGGGCAGGGACACGAAACACTGGTTGGACAGAGAGGGTACTGGAGGTTAGCTTGCTAGCTAGGCTGAGATCTGGACAATATCACTGTGCCAGTGGGGAGTCTTATTGGGGACCTGGAGAGCAAGGGAGCAACCAGCCCCAGAAAGAATGTGATCTCTGTGTGCAATTAAGGGAAATTGTACTTTACTGTGTGTATTAGTTATCCTTTCCTCTTCTAGGAGATGACCTCCCTGGTGTTAGTGGTGAAGATTGGAGGCTCCTTCATTGCTGGGCCATGGCACGGTTGTTACAAGTGGTGGCAGTGGTTGAGATAAGATATCCTCACAAGTGTTTGGCAGTGGTGTGGGTAGAGTGAATCCTGTAGCTTATGTACAGTGATCTCTGAAAGTGTTTTGTACTCTAAATCAGCCAAGCAGAGTATACTCAGAGTTCAGATCACAATTGTTTTATTTCTTTTGTTAGCTTAGTTAGTCAGGGTGAGCAGGCAGCATGTCAGCACAGGAGTATGGAAAGCTGAGAAGGAGCCAGCTGGTGGAGATGTGCGAGGCTAGGGGACTGGTGCATGTAAACCTGACTAAGGCAGACCTGATTGCAGCCTTGGTTACAGCTGCATCAGAAAACAGCATCCAGGAGGACAATCAGACTGGCAGTGGAGATACAATATTCTCGGAGAATGGACAGCTCAACCTTTCTGCAAAGGACAATCGGACTGGCAGTGGAGATACAATATCTTCGGGAGAATGGACAGCTCAACCTTTCTGTAGTGGACTTAAAAATCCAGCTGGAGCTAAAGAGACTTGAGTTGGAGGCCAGGCGTTTGGAGATAGAAGCGGAAGAAAAGGAGCATCAGAGGAGGAATGAGAAGAAAATGCTGCCTCTTCACCAGAGTCATGGAGGTAATGGGGAAGGGAGTAACTGGAACCCAGAAGCACAACAGCTCAGTAAATGTCTTCCGCAATTTAAAGATAATTTTGATAGGGTATAAAAACAGTATAGTGTTGACCAAAGGCTCTGGGTTCGGTTCCTGACCCCCTTACTCCATGGTAAAACTGTAACTTGTATATCACAAATGCCTGACTCTGTCTGTTTTGATTATACTGCTGTAAAGAAATGTCTGTTACAATATTTTAAGCTAACACCTGAAATGTATAGGAAAAAGTTTCGTGAGCATAGACGCAAGGCAAATGAAAATGTATGTGAATATGTTGCTGAACTGAGCACTTATTTTCATAGCTGGGTGAGTGGATGTCAGGTCACCACTTCTGAAGGGCTTGCAGACCTTTTGGTGAGGGAACAAGCCCTTAGCACTTTGGCTGAGGACATGAGAATCTGGTTAGCTGATAGACAATGTGCTACTTCAGATGAGTTGGGGAAGAAGGGAGACCTATACCTGGCCAGCAGAGCAGCCCTGCACAGGAAGGGGACCCCCAGTATTGTTCATGGGTCTAAAGGAACCCATGGTGGGCAGCACAGATTGCCCCAACAGAATCTGCCAGTAGCAGGGGAAGCCACTAGTCCAAGTACATGTCCAGGACCTAGGGTGAAATGTTCTGAATGCAACCAGTGGGGCCATGTGGCATACAGGTATCCATGGAGGCTAGGTGGGGAACCAAAGTTGATGGAGCCAGTAAGTGGAAAAGACAAAATGCCAATAGTGGGTTGTCTTGAGACAACCAGGGTATGGAACTACCATCCTGCAGATGTCCTGAGAGGGAATTATTTGGATGAGGCAGTCCCATGTAACTATGCAGGTATACACAGTGAGGCTAGGAGACAAGCCTGTCAGTTTAGTAGCCTGGGGGAGACCCACACAAACTGCATATTTGCAGCCAGGACTGCTCAGGTGGTTACTTCAGGGAGTGAGCTACGCTGTAGCAGTGAGACAGAACGTAAGCCACAGCTGCGTGTGGATACTGATGTTCCCTTGGACAGAGTAACTGAAAAGGTAGAGGTGAGTAGTAGTACTCAGGCTGACAGTGAGGCACCATTGTCAGAGGATGCAAGACTTCCAGTGGAAGGGGAGCTGGGAAGGGTTTCAAGGAGAGAGTTGAGACAGGCCCAGCTCTCAGACCCTACATTGCAAGGTCTAAGGCAGGTAGCTAGGGAGGCACCTGATTCTCAAGGAAAGGAGGAATCGGTATACTGGGATAAAGGGTTACTATACAGAGAGTGGACCCCTGAGGGAGGGCTAGAAGGTGAGAGAGTACAGCAGTTTGTAGTGCCTAGAGCTTACCATCTGGCACTTCTAGCCATAGCCCATGATATTCCCTTTGCAGGTCATATGGGCATAAAACGTACAAAGAGGTGTATTATGCAAAACTTCTGTTGGCCTGGAATTTCCAGAGATGTAACAGGGTACTGCAGGACCTGTGAGCAGTGCCAAAAGGTAGGCAAGGCAGGAGACAAGGTGAGAGCTCCTTTGATGCCTTTGCTTGTGATTGAGGAGCCATTTCAGAGGGTAGCTATGGATATTGTGGGTCATCTGAGTACCCCAAGTTCCACAGGGAAAAAGTATATCCTAGTGGTAGTTGATTATGCTACACAATACCCTGAGGCAGTGGCTTTGTCCTCCATTGAGGCAGAGAAGGTGGCAAATGCTTTGTTAGAGATTTTCAGCAGGGTAGGTTTCCCAAAAGAAATACTGACTGACAGAAGTGCCAATTTTCATGTCAGACCTGCTGGCCTGTCTGTGGAAGTCCTGTGGGGTGAAGCCCATGAAGACTACCCCTACCATCCCCAGACTAATGGTCTTGTTGAGAGGTTAAACTCTACAATCAAGTCCATGCTACGGGCATTTGCAGATCAGTTTAAGAGGGAGTGGGACAAATATTTGCCCCATCTGTTGTTTGCTTACAGAGAGGTTCCCAGGAATCCACAGGTTTTTCACCCTTTGAGTTGTTGTATGAGCATAGGGTGAGGGGACCACTATATTTAATTTGAGATGAGTGGGAAGGTGAGTGTGAGTCTCACAAGGAGTCTGTTGTGGCATATGTCCTAAACCTCAGGACAAGGTTCAGGGAACTCATGGGCTTGGCCCAGGAGAACTTTGCAGAAGCCCAACAACAGAAAAAGGTGTGGTGTGACAGGAATGCTCGAGCTAGAGAATATACTGTGGGGAAGTAGGTAATGGTTCTCATTCCTGTCAGACACAACAAGCTGCAAGCAGCTTGGGAGGGACCCTACAAGGTGGTAAGAAAGGTAAGTGATCTTAACTACATGTTGGAAGTGCTAGGCAGATGGCAGGGGCACAAACTGTACCATGTTAACATGATGAAACCTTACAATGACAGGGAGGCCCTTGTGCTGAGCATTTGTAGTGGATTGCAGGAGGAGTCTGAGGGAGATCTGGGGACTGATCTCCTCAGTGAAGCTCGGGCTGACACCACGGAGGAAGGGGTAGCAATTTCCCAGCAACTATCTCCTACCTAGGTTCGAGAAATCTGAGCAGTGTTGCGGGAATTTGGGGAAATGTTCACTGGGAAATCAGGGAGCACCCACCTGGTGCAGCACCAGGTGGATACAGGACCCCAAAGGCCTATTAGGCAGGGCTCTTATAGGGTGCCTGAGAGAGTCAAACAGACTCTGAGGGAAGAGGTACAGGAGATGTTGGAACTAGGGTGATTCAAGAGTCCAACAGTCCCTGGGCCTCACCAGTAGTGTTGGTGCCAAAGAAGGATGGCAGCACCAGATTTTGCGTGGATTACAGGAAATTAAATAGTCACACAGAGTCAGATGCTTGCCCCATGCGTAGGACAGATGAGGCACCTAGGCTGGGTGGGGCTAAGTATCTTACAACCATTGATCTTAACAAGGGTTACTGGCAGGTGCCCTTGACTCCCAGTGCTAGAGAGAAGTCAGCCTTTGTGACTCCTTTTGGCTTGTATGAGTTCACAAAGATGCCCTTTGTGATGAAGAATGCACCAGTGACTTTCCAGAGGCTGGTGGATAATATCCTAGCAGGAGCAGGAGGGTTTTCCTTGCTTACCTAGATGATATTGCCATCTACAACCATTTCTGGCCAGAGCAGCTTCAGCATATCAGGGAGGAGCTGGGCAGTCTACAAAGGGCAGGGTTGACCATTAAGCTGAGCAAATGTCAGGTGGGTATGGCAGAGGTCTCCTACCTAGTACATAGAGTGGGGAGTGGTAAGATAAGGCCAGAACCTGCCAAAGTGGAAGCTATTCAGGCATGGCCTGCACCTGTTACCAAACAGCAGGTGAGGGCATTCTTAGGGACAGCAGGGTACTACAGAAAGTTTGTCCCCGGTTATAGTACCATAGCTGCTCCCCTCACAGACCTGATAAAGAAGAGCAGGCCAGATAAGTTAGTGTGGACCCCAGCATGTGAGTAGGCATTTCAGAAGCTTAAAGAAGCTTTGTGAGGACCCCCTGTGTTAGCCAGTCCAGACTACAGCAAATAATTTGTTGTGCAAGTGGATGTTTCAAACCATGGGGTGGGGGCTGTACTTAGCCAGGTTTCTTCAAAGGGGGAAAAGCAGCCAGTGGTTTATCTCAGTCGTAGGCTCCAACCCAGGGAGGAATGCTATGCAGCTGTAGAAAAGGAATGTCTAGCTATAGTGTGGGCATTGCAGAAAGTTCAGCCTTATCTGCATGGAAGAAAACTCACTGTAATGACAGATCACAACCCTCTAATATGGTTAAACAAAGCCAGTCAGCAAAATGCCAAGTTGCTAATATGGAGCCTGGGGTTGCAAGCATATATGTCAGTGCAGTACCGCAGTGGGAGTAGCAATGCCAATGCAGATGGGCTCTCAAGACAGGGATGGGCTCTCAAGACAAGCATTTACTTTTTAATTTGGTAAAGTAATTTCGCTCCTTCCTTATTGACTACACTTGCTAGTTTACCCCTAGGATCCAATTAAACTTAGCCTGAAAATTGGTGCAAAATTAAAAAAGAATAAATCAAATTAAAGTACAGCCAACAACACTGCTTATATACAATCATACAAACCAAACCACAAGCCCAAGGTAACTCTTAGAGTCAGTCCTCACCTTACACTGATAGTTTTCCAGCCCTTCTCCCTGTGGGGGAGGGATCCATAAGTTCCTGGTTAATCCTGTCCTGACTGTTCTCTTCTCCATTCTCCCTATCTGCCACTCACACCCCCTGATTATCTTCATTAGTCAGCCCCCTCCTAGGGTGCCATCTTTAATCAAACTCTCTACTACCTAACTCACATTCATTTCATCCTGTAGCTGTTGTACCTTCCCTACCCCTCTGTTGTTGTGCCTGCACAGCAAGTAAGTTACTTTGCATTACTGTCCTCTCTTTGCTGTTAGCTGCTGATTTATTTGGTTATTACTGTTAACTACTGAGGTATTTGATGGTGCTAAGCTGCAACTGCTGTTCAGAACTCCTATATGTTTTGAGAGCTAGCTAATGTTCTAACTTACAAACTGCTTGTTTTTTTATCTTGTTTTATGAAGGTAGAGCTTTAATTGTTGAATATCTGACAGGCATCCTGCAAACTGTTTTGCAGAGGTCATTCATGTTCTGATTACATTTGTAAGCATTCCAATGGCATGCTACTGTACTTAGAAGACTTATAGGCTGGACTTTATAATTGCTTTTATAGAAGGCTAAGTGAACGCAGTTCATGTTACTGTTAGTTCATACTGAATAACATAGCTCTAGAATTATTGTCCTAAAACAGCCATACTTTGCTTAGTGCATTATATCCTGTGTGTATTCACTGAAGTATACAGCTGTTATCACTGGACTTAGAGGCTGTATGTTACTGCTGATAGTCTGTGGTTTTACAGAGCTGATACTGTATGCACTATAATCAGTTTTAATTATAATGTATGCAATATAATTAATTTTACTCTCCAGCTCTATTCCTTGCATGCTCTCCACTTCACATTCTTGTAACATTTGCACTAATTCTGCCTTATTTACCTTTATTTTTCAGTTTGCACGGGTTTCTTTCCTGAGTGCCCCCCCCCCACACACACACACACACACACCTGGGATTCACTGCATAAAGCAATTTCTACCTTCTCCACTGAAGCTGGCATTCTTAACTAAGTAAAACATCTGGGAAGCAAGAACCTGACTCCCTCCAGCTTTTCAATTGTAATAGGTGGACTACAATTTAGTTTTTGTAAACTGTTGAGGCTTAATGGTGTATGCACAACAACAGTGAAGGGATCTAGCCAATTGCCACTAGATTGGGCTATACTACTTTGAATCAGCCTTACACTCACACAGTGTTCCAGTCCCAAGCATTTACTTTTTAATTTGGTAAAGTAATTTCGTTCCCTCCTTATTGACTACACTTGCTAGTTTACCCCTAGGATCCAATTAAACTTAGCCTGAAAATTGGTGTAAAATTAAAAAAGAATAAAAAAATTAAAGTACAGCCAACAACACTGCTTACATACAATCATACAAACCAAACCAAAAGCCTCTCAGTCAGTGTTAGCCTCGCTGCGCTCAGCTCGCTCCGCTCCACTCCCTGCCCCCAAATCTCACCCACTCCCACTAGTGCTTAATTTAAACCAGACTTTGCAACTCCCTTGCCACTCCCCTCCTGCTATGTACCAATCAGCACCTCACACATCATCGAGCAACCCTGCCCCTTAACCCATTTCCTTCTCTCTCATTCTTCCACACCCTGTTAGCACAGTCAGCCATCAAATTTGGCTCGCCCCCTATCAAAATGCAAACAAGCAAAAAAACACTAATTACCCAAATACCTATACTGTTTCTATTTTACCATCTCACTGCCTATGAGCAAACACTTGACCATGGTATTCATTACCCAAATGGTCAAACAGATACCCATGACTTCACACATAACACCAAACACTTTACCTTCCCCTGCACACCGAATATACCACCCTGTATAAAATACCACCTCTGTACAGCCACAAAACATAATCCTAAAGACAAAGACTATATAAAGCTTATAAACAAACTCATAAAGCTCAGAATATCCTGTCACTATAACCTTATAACACATGGAGACATTCATCCCAACCCTGGCCCACCCAATAACCTCCACTCCCCTACCACAACTCCCATAGTCAAGCTACCCATGAATACTCCCACTAGTTCCCTCCTAGCATTTCACCTAAATATTAGAAGTAGTAACAATAAGATTCCCAACCTACATGCCCTCCTAGCAACCCACTCCCCAGACATTATGTGTCTTACGGAAACCTGGCTAAAACCCAGTACTACTGACAATGAGATACTACCTCCAGGATACAATATTCACCAGTTAGACCATGCTACAAGGAAAGGAGGTGAGATAGTAGTTCTTTACAAAAATACTCTAACCATTAATAGAGATACCATTCAACCTCCCCAATTCAATAATACGGAACTCGTCATAACCAAGCTACAAATTAACAAAAACAAACACTTGAACATCGTCTGTGCATATATTCCACCAGGCAACAACCTAAATACCCTAGAAGATCTCCTTTACTGGTTATCCACTACCTATCCCCAAGAAACCATAGTTCTTGGTGATTTTAACACCGACTGTCACCCCTGCTCCTCCAACCCCCTCACTCATATAAACTTATCTGTGTTTAAACAGACCATAACCTCTCCCACTAGGATAAACAAACCAACCAACAAGGAAAGTATTCTAGACTGGATCCTAGTTAATAACCAACCCCAACTGTACACAGCTGGTACTCTCCCTGATGACCTCAGCAACCATTGTCTAACCTATATCATAAAACATAAGGCAGGAAACCCTCACCAGCCCAAATATAAAACATTTAGAAACAGGAAAAACTTTGACGCTGCTATATTCCAAAATGAATTAAAAGCAGTTGACTGGTCAAAACTAAAAAATCTAACATTAGAGGAGGCCATAGATCACTTTAACACTAAATTCCTAAGTATCCTTGATTCCCATGCTCCAGCACGTACAATAAAAACTAGATCAAATACAGCACCATGGCTCACAAAAGATACCAAAGCAAAAATCAAAACTAGAAACAGAGCCTGGGCCAGCTGGAGAACAGCCAAAGCCCCACTTGATCATCTAAAATATCATCAACTCAGGAATGATACAAAAAAATTTATTTTACTGGATAAAAAAGCTTCTACCAAAATCTCCTACAAAAACACCAGAACAACCCTCAAAAGTTCTGGGCAGGCTTAAATCAACTACTTTGTCCAGGTCACTCCACCACCCTAACCCCGGCTAACTACACCCATAGTGCCCCAGAGACAATAGCTAGCGCCTTTAATAACTTTTTCACTGAAACAATCCAATCCCTAGCAAATCAACTAACCCCCTCTAATTTAAACCACATGCCTAATCTACCTAATAATCACCCGGAATTTGGCTTCCAACCAATATCCACTAGTTTTATAAAAACACTTCTAAAAAATCTAAAACCTACCAACCTCGCTGCTGACCTCCTCCCTGAAGTACCTGCAAATAGCTGCAGATGCCATTTCATATCCCATATCTATCCTCATCAACAGAACCTTATCCGAAAATGCTATTCCCTCCCTCCCTCTGGAAAATATCTCACGTCATCCCACTCCATAAAGGTAGTAGCTCCTCAGACATATCCAACTATAGACCCATTGCCATTCTTTCCCCACTAGCCAAAATAATGGAGAAATGTGTACACAAGCAACTAATGCAATACCTTTCACAGAATAACTTACTATCCGACTCCCGGCATGGTTTCAGGCCATACCACAGCACCACCTCAGCCCTCCTTTCCTTTACTACTGCCATAAACCAAAACAGGAATGACAATAAGCTAACCTCTGCCCTCTTTCTTGACCTATCAAAAGCCTTTGAGGTGGTCATCCATGAACTTCTCATTCTTTCACTAAAATCTATTTCCCTCAACAAGCCTGCTATCCAGTGGTTCCAGTCCTACCTGACTGGTAGACAGCAGGCAGTACTGTGGCAGGGCAAACTCTCCAGCCAGTTACCTCTCACACTTGGCATCCCTCAAGGGTCCATACTAGGTCCACTACTTTTCTATATTTTTATCAACAACCTCCACACTACTATCCCTAAAGCCACCTGCATCCAATACGCAGATGATTCCACTCTCATCTGCTCAGCCACCTCCCCATCCGACTTGCAAATCTTAACCCAAAATACATTTAACACTGTTGAGAACTGGCTCACCAATCAATGCCTATTTCTGAACCTCAGTAAAACTAAACTTCTACTCTTCTCTCCCACTAGTAGATCAGCGACACTTTTATTCTCTGTCACATCTAACAATGGTATCACTATTTCCCCAGATAATCACACCAAACTGCTAGGGGTTATCATAGACAATAATTTCAAATTTGACCTACAGTCAACAAAACCATACAGACCATCAATAAGAAGCTTGGATCACTGTATAGAAACAAGACATTTTAACCCCACTGGCTAGGACGGCAATCGCCCAATCACACCTTCTCTCTACTCTCTTATATGCCTCACCTGTACTCTCAAACCTCAACAAATCCGAACTAGGTAAGCTGTCCCATAGCTACAATCATATTGCCAAAGTCGCCACTGGCTCCACCTATAGAACCCACCACTGACAGAACCTCAAACAACTAGAGAGGCTAGAACTGCCCAGCTTAATTCAATTCAATCAACTCTTAATAGCGCACAACATTTTGTACCACCCTGAGGATACCCCCTCACTTAAAAATATTATTAAGCCATGTAGCAATCTAAGATCCCTACGGTCAGCTGATAAACTACTGGTCCAAACCCACAAAGCTAATAACTCTGCTGGTGAATCCCTGTTTGCCAACTTCATTGGCAAAACCTGGAATTTCTTGCCAAACTATATAACCCTACAATCTTCCAAAAGTCTCTTAAAAAAAAAACTCAAACAGTATCTCAAAGTGAATTGGCTATGCCCATGTACCAACCCTGATTAAGTTATAAACTAAAAGCATATTCTGCAATTATCATAACTTGTAGCTACATCACCAAGCTGTGCTTCCAATCTGATGTCTCTTACTTTTAATTATCTGTCCATGACAATTGTGAGTCCCTACTAGGGAATCACTACTAACCCATTGTATATAATCACTTTGTTTTTATAATTGTTTGCTAACTTCTGTGTAATCTATGTAAGTTTGTCTTTGTGGAGCTTTTCTCCCAGGGCCTCTGCTGAAAATGGACATGTATCCAGTCATACTATCCTGGTAAACAAATGTAAAATAAATAAAATAAATAAATAAATGGGATGAGGTACCCTCAAATAGACCTAACCCTCTCAAGCGCCGTTTCTCAGGGGTCACTTGAAAAACTAGCTTGACTTCTCCAGGGGGAAGAGATGTGAAGACAGGTGAAAGATGGGAGAAGGCTGCCAGCCTTTTCAAATAGAATTTGATACATAATTCTATCATTTTTATAAATAAATGTAAAATACAGGCTTGTGTTCTTAAATGAAAGAAAACCCTGTAAAATGTGAACTTCAAGATTGCTGCAACATTGCCATCTGCTGTAAGGAAAATCAAGCCAAGCATTTCAAATGTTCTTTGAAGTTACAATTATCTAAAAAAGTGGTGTTGAGGCATCTGGCTGAACACATTCTTTCTATTGTCTTAACTTAAGGAATAACTGTTAGAGTATACGTGTGAAATGCCTTTTATTGTAGTTTCCTGAGCAGGTGTTAGATTGCTAAATAATGCAGTTTGTGGCCTGGGAACTCCAGACTAAGTGTTAAGTTGATATAATGTGAATAATGGGAAAACCTAAGTGTCAAAATGATGTAATTTGGGAGGGCCTTAGCAGAGCTGTTTGTTAGTGTTTTAAAAACTTTTGTTCAGTGAGAGACTGAAAGCATTTTGTCTTGGACCATCAACCCCAGTACTGCTTATGCTCTTTATGCATGTAAGTAGGATTATAGCACTGTGTTTTCTCTTAAGAATAGCTAAAGATTAGAAAGTTAGATTGTGTTTTTCTTTGACATCAGACCTGTTGTACTGTATTATTTTAAGTTTCTGTGTGATCTCTGAACTCTTAGATATATCTGTGGTGTAGTAGTATCATCTTGTGTTTTAATTATTTATTATTAAATATTTTAAAAACCTTTACCTGTGGTTGGTTTGTGTAGAGACAAAGTAAGCTCTAGAGTACATTGCATATTTATAGAGTATTGTAATAAGCCACTCTAATAAGCCTTAGACTGAATAGTCACATTACCAATTGGATAATAATATTGCACAGTAATAATTGGACACCCTTTCAGGCGCGTTTGGGTAGCTAATAATATAAGCTGGTGGTGGCAGAAAGTACTACTATATAGTATGGATAAAGGGGCACAGCTAGAGAATCTGTGTCAGCCTTTCCTAGGAGTGTCTGTGAAGTTATATAAATACTTATCTCAAAGTGTGGATGTGTGTGAAATACCTGGGCAGGGACATAAAGCACTGGTTGGACAGAGAGGGTACTGGAGATTAGCTTGCCAGCTAGGATGAGATCTGAACCATATAGCTGTGCCAGTGGGGAGTCTTATTGGGGACCTGGAGAGCAAGGGAGAAACCGGCCCCAGACTGACTGTGATCTGTGTGCAATTAAGGGAAATTGTACTTTACTGTGTGTATTAGTTATCCTTTCATCTTCTAGGAGACGACCTCCCTGGTGTTATTGGTGAGGATTGAGGCTCCTTGATTGGTGGGTCAGAGCACGGTCGTCAACAGTAAGAACAAATCTATATTGAACATTAAGACAGGAAATATGTATTTGGGAAGGTTGGTATATCAGCAACAGAGTACCTCGGAGTCTAGGTACAGCTTATTTTAACTTGCTTAATCTCTTAAGCTTCATTGTTATGTGCTCAGGCAAGATGGCTTAAACTACCATTTGCTCAATGTTTTGTTTCTCTCTTCTTTGCAAAACAAGTTGTTTAAATTACTTTATTAGCAAGTTTTGGGTGGTCCAAGGCTAATGGAACTTGGAAAAAAAACAGCAGGATATATTACATTGCCTGTTTTTATCATTCTTTCCCTAAGGTGCAGTAACATCAAAATAAGAATAATAAAGTGTTGGGCAACGCAAGGGTACTTGATCCCACAAGAATGAAGGGAACTTGCCCCCCACACACACACCCACACACACAATAATTTTTTTGTTGACTCATACTCGCTCATAAATTTAGCACTTCAAGCATGTGTGTTCTAAGGATGTTTGTACTTGAGCTACAATTTATTAGTTCATATAGATGGGCAAGTGAAATCTGATCTTTTTGCTAGTGAGGATGCATAATGTATCCATGTACATACAAACCTCTGAAGGGCCCCTTTATCAGAAAAATCCTCCTAAGATTGTGGGCAGAACACCATGCACAGAATATAAGGTAACTCCATTACCTTTTTAAGGGGTCTATATTATATTGTTGACAGCTCACAATGTTGACTCTGAATTGTTTGACACCAAAACGTCGAACTACAAAAATAGCAAACGGCCAAATAACCAATTTCTTTCCAACGTTGGCCATTCTCTGACACCTGCCCTTCCCCTGAGTGTAGTGCGGTCTCGGAGTTGGAATATTTAGTTAGGGGAAGGCACAGCCCCCCCCACATTGGGGGGTGAGGGCAAAGACCCCACTTAAATATATGTGTTTATGTATGCTGTTGGTGTTTGACCATCTGATTTTTTCCATTGGAAAGAAATCAGTTATATGGCCGTTCACTATTTTTGTAGTTCGACATTTTGGTGTTGAACAATTCAGAGTCGACATTGTGAGCTGTCGACAATATAATATAGACCCTTTTTAAGACACTGCTCAGTTAAATGTACTGCACAGAATAATTCAACAATAATTTTATCACAAGATTGCATTACATTTTCTTGCCAGCAGGAGATGTTGGTTTATGTCATTCATCATTTCTGTGTATTCAGTGTTCTACATCCTTTCAGTTCCGTTCAGTTCACCTCCCTCACTCTTTCCCCATCTGTGTTTTGTAATTTAAATGCCTCGGTGGATACTTACTGCATGACCCCTTCTGGAAGGGCATGCTGTAGATGCAGACAGTCATGTCAAGAAGTGGTGAAGGGGTCATTCTGAACATAAAGAACATAAGTGTGGGGGAACACAGATAGCAGATCATAGGGATAACTAATTCTTGCATTTCTAACTGAGCTTCCTCACAGATCTTTGTGTGGACCAGTGGCTCATCTTGTCTCCAGGCATATTCCTTCCCCTCCATCCTACATACTTTTCTGGTGACCTTCCACTTGACTCCTTCCAACACTCTGATGTCCTTTTCCTTGTAAGGCCTCCAGAGCTGCACAAAGAGTCAATGTTTAGGCTATGTAAAGTCACCATTTTTTGGTGAATGTCTTTCAACATATATTCACTCCTCAACAGAAAAAGAAATATAAGAAGTATTTTACAGCTTAGGTACACTGAAACATAAAAATGTGTCTTACTGATCTCAGTCTCAGGCCATGCAGAATAGTTTTGTATGCAGGCTATGAAAAGTCTTTCAGCCAGATAGAAAACATTTCAATTTTAAGCAATTATTTTGCATTTGTTTTACTCATTGGTCAGCAATAAAATGGCCTCAGCAAGCTTTAGATTTAGCTTAATTTTTAAAATCAGTATTGTGCCAAACTCAAAGGCTGTATATGCAATCCATTGCAAAAGATGAAAGCAGCATCTCAGGAATCATTAAACTGCAAGAAAAATATTTTTTTCTTCTGAGAAACAAGTACATTCTAAATCACATAACTCAAAGACGTTACAACTGTCTACAAAAAAGGTAGTTTAGAAATTGCTAAAATATGTATAAATGGGCAGAATTATATATCAGTATAAGGCAGTATCTCTGTATACTTCAGAGTTAGATTTGGGTTTAGAAACATTTTAAACGGGGCAGTTGCTTTCCTTACCTACTGAAGGAAGGAATGCAAGTCCGATCCCTCATGTAGCTGTAATTAGGCATGACAAAAGGTCACTCAGCAATTCAGGTTCCGGGGCAGAGACATGCTGATCTTTGGAGGTCCCTCTGAGGATGCTATAAGCAAAGATGACTTGAGCTTAGGGTCTCCTGTGGAGATGCAATATTCATAAGAGGAACTGCAGTGTTCTTGCAACATGAAAAGGGAAGCTGTACTGATTAATTGGCCATTCTATGCCCCAGTTAGAGCAGAAAGTCCTAAAGGATCATAGCAACTTGCAAGAATGCATGCTGCAGTTACTTGTATAGGCTTGCAGGCAGTATTAGCGAATGGGAGGACGTTGTTTTGCCAGAATTTGTGAGCACCATAAACAAGATGATCAAAATGACAACACAGGGAGAAATTAGCTACTGATAAGGAAATAGTGCTGATGACACCAAGTTTCATGTAGCAAGCATAGTACTGAAATACCTGGATAGTCTCCCTTGCATAACAAATCCTCACAACATTCTAAACAAGGCAGCAGATATAACATGCTGTTTAAGTACAACACCACTCCAGGTCCATTTGCTTGTTTAATGCCCTACTCTGATAAAACACACTGCAAAACAGTATTCATTAGTATGCTTATTAAATTATCACAGTCAAGATTCACCCAAATCTACAACTAGGTAAATCAGCAGTAATACTGGTGAACATGTTTGAAAATAAATTGACTACTAACAGAAAATGAAGTTATATGATACAGGATAAATAATTCAAAGCAGTTATGGAGAGTATATTCTCAGTCACATGCCATATAAAGCAATTATATATGCAGTTTATGTGAAGTCACTTGGACAAACACAAGCATATCATACTTGAAGCATATGGTACATTTTACACATTGTTCAGCATCAGAAATCATTAGCTTTATTATTTTATTTTTCATTTTCCTTTCCTTATTTATTTGTGCACAGTTGTGTCCGAGATACAAGTCATGTAAATTTTCATTGTGGTAGCACTTCAAAGTTAAGAAATACTTTTTTTCTGAAAAGCAGATGAACACTGAAGTCATTTAATTAGGTCACTGAATGTGCCAACTGAATGCAGGAACAGGCAACTAACAGTTCCTAAAATAACAGTAAACAGCCAAACATGATTATGCAATATCTGTATTAATTCCAGAATTGATTTTGGGCTTAGAACTAATTTAAATGGAAGTGACACTTTCCTCTACTGCTGGAGGAACAAAGCCATTATTATCACTTATGCAGCCATGATTAAGACTGAATGAAAGTTCTCCCAATGATTCAGCTTCCAGAGTCAGGGAGAAGTGGACTTTAGATATGCAAGTGAATGTGAGGTCATATTTCACAAACTGAGTGTAGACCCAGGTGATCCATCGTCTGGGAAAAGTAATATGAGTCGATCCATGATCTGTGATCCTGCATATGGGAAAGAGACTATGGAATGATATAGTGGCGGGGCTCAGTCCTAGTTAGGGAAGAAGGATTACATGTGCCTTTACATATAATTTGTTTCTAGTAATAGAGGGTGGGTGGATGTGTGCACATGGTACACATTTTACATATCTCTTTTAGTCAATTAAACTTTGCCATTGTTTGCCTTTATTTAGTTTATTAATACTTATAAATGTATTAAAGTAAAAATCAACTGATTTTATACTGATTCCCATTTAATTCAAAATATGATACATTCAGTGTTAGGGTTCATGTACATTAATAGTTTTTGTTTTGTGAGTGAATTGAGGTGTATTCTGGTTTTATGTGTGTGTGAATGTGTACACACATGGTACATATTTTACATATCTGCTTTAGCCAAGTAGGCTTCTTTATTATTTGTCCTTAGTTTCATTTACGCATAATTACAAATATATTTGGATAAATGCTTTAGCAAGGAGAGGTATATTTTCAATGAAGTGGAAATCATCCGATTTTTATATTGATTCCTATTTCAATTCTGAGCAATTTAGTGCTAGCGTTTGTGCTTATTAACTGTTTTTCTTTTGGGAGTTAAGTGAGATGTATACTGTTTAAAGGGGTCAATGTAGCATGGTGATGTGCCTTTGTTTATTATCAGTGTTTGTTTGGAAGGATGTATGTGAGGGAATCTGTATATGCGATACTGAGAATGGCTGCACAAAGGGTGTTTGTTTAAATGTGTTACATTTTACTTACAGCAAGGGTGTCTAATTATTAGATCTGGGGACTGCAGCTTGTTTGTGTATGAAGGTAACAGCATATGTGTGAATGTGACGTGTGTGTGTGTGTGTGTGTGTGTGTGTGTGTCTGCGTGTGCGCGCGCGTGTGTGTGTGTGTGTGTGTGTGTGTGACTTGTGAGGAGTAGGGTAAGGAACTGTCTCCTTTTCCACACTATTCTACAGTTCTGAAATTAGAATATATTAACTTGAAGAAAAAAATACTCCTATTGGTTATTTAAGTTGTTTTTAATGGAAGGTTGATTCAATTAACTTTGAGAAAACATGGTTTCATTGATCAGATGTAAATTCGTTTCAGATAATACAGAGTAGAGAAACTCTTTCAGCATAAGTAATAGTCACAAATACAGTCTAAAGTAGAAGAAAGGATGTACAAAACAACACAGAAAACTGAAACACAGTTATAACAGCAATAGTCAATTATTGATAAACAGAAGTTTTGTACTCTAAATGTGCACACTGAGATTCACCTATAATTGAACAAGACAAAAAAGAACCAAGAATCAACTCAACAGTCACAACTGAATCTGAACACAGCTCTTCTATAGTATCTCCACATGGGATGCTCCTCCAGTATGCCCCATATGTGGTGCTCCTCTCCACACCTCCTCTACTTTTATATAACTAATCCAGTCACACAACAGTGGCAAAAAGAAAATGTCCGCAATACAGTGCACATTGGTCTTGCACAAACAGCAATGGTGCACCTCACAGATTAGCATTAGGAACAGAAACATAGGGGAAGTTAGAAGTGAATCAAATTACCCTTGTAAATGGAAGGGAATCATAGTTTGATTCTGAGAAGTAAGCAGCCTGGATTAAAATGTCCATAGTTAATATTGCTTTATTTATTTGCTAGCCTTTCCAGTATTTGTGCCTTTCTCAGTCAAAATATTAGCTTAATAGACCTTCCAAATCACAAAAATTAGCAATAGTGACACATATAGCAACGTAACATAACATAGCAGTTGAGGGATAGACCTACATGGCACTGTTAAGAAAGGGACTAGATTTGGTCATTAAGAACTTTATCACAGTTCTTCCAATTTGCTCTGCAAACTGCCAAAAAGATACCAGTTGTGATAGGCAGGTGAATTATAAATACACACAACATGAATTATTCAGTGTATCTCTAGGCTAACATGCTTATGGTATGCCAGGCAAATCATTTTGGTGAATATCTAGAGTAATGTTAGGTTATGTAAGGAGAAACTTTTTTTTCATTGAAGCAAAGCACTTGCACTAAGGTTTGACACTAAGGAGCCTTTTAACAAAATCCTGGTGTCCCAACTGCCTGTACTCCTCTGCATCTCAACAAAAAGTTGTACAGAGGCTAGAAATGGCAGTAAAGCTGTCACTCATCTCCCTCATCAGTCTTGGTACCATCAGAGACAGAAACAGAGAGAGAGAGAGCAACATCTTAGGAACACAGGTCTATCAGTTCTAGCTTACTGCATGCATACTATGCTATACAGGAGGTGGTGTACTTTGTGTTCTTTAAATCTTATTTATTGTCTTTCTTTTAGACACCAGAAAGCAGTTAAATTTGCCTAAATGGGATCAGGGGTACCTGCAAAAATGATACTTGAAGGATAAAATGGTAAATTTTGGATATAATCTTGGTAAGATGTTTTGTATGTGCTTAAGTTTCAAATACAGCTTCACAAAGTACCCCCTCTGTCTATGGGGTCCCATGCATCTAAACAGAGAAAACATCATTATGGCTTCTGCTTAGCTGTAGATGTTCATTCTTGGTTAAACTATCTACACAAGTGGAAAAACAAGTGAATTATCAACAAACCTCAAGAAACATGATGGTCAGTAGCATAATTAAACTGTCCCTTTGTAGAACTGTTTAGTGAATCAGCTTTAAGGATTACTATAGTTCTGTTCCAAAAACGGATGTCCAAAAGGCTGAAGTTGAGTAAAACCAGTTTTAATAACAGTGATAAATGTACACAAAACAAACTGCTGAGCACTTTCGCCATTTACTCACTTTTTCAGACCATGAATAATGATAAAACACTTAAAATCTTATATACAGATAGCCAGCCACGCAATTAAGAGATGTCGAGTCACATGGTGCAATTAATAATGCAATCCTCTCTTCTTCAGAGCAGGTTTTAAAGACGCAACATTATTCAGCCCTGGGTATACAGCAGCCCTCGGGTCAAGAATCCATCTTAACTCAATGTATTCTGTTTCATTAGCTATATCACCTTCTCTTATATTAGTACCAACTTTATGCAGAACCAAAAACTTAAATCGATGGGTTTCATCAGTTTCCATCACGTTTGGCTAACGCATTACTTTCTTTCCTGTTGCGTATATCATTGTTATGCTCACGTACTCTTTCTTTCAACGTTCGATTGGTTTTCCCAATACAGAACCCTTCACATCCAGTGCACTGTGTCCAATAATCTATGTTCGTATCTGTGCAGTCAGCATAAAAACTAAACTCAATCTTTCTCATAGTTCTAGGATGTGGAACAGAGGTAACTGTCCACACATACCTACAGGCACTACACGATCTACATGCATACGTACCTCTCCTTTCAGAATGTACCCTGTCTATATAGTTCTGTCTATGACATAGACATTGCTTGAGGGTTTTATTGTTTTTAAAAGAGAATTGTGGATGGGGTCCAACCACATTACCTACAATTGGGTCTGTCATAATTATTAGTTCTTTTTCACCACATTACAAATGACATTAATATTACTTGAATACATTAAAGTTACCCTATTTACATTGCCTTCAGGTAAACGTTTCTCCTTAGCTCGTTAGCCCAGGGAGTCAGAGAAATAGGGTCTAATCTCATTCCCAGTGGCAGATCTAACCTCATTAATAGCCCTTTCAATGACCCCATTTGGTAAGCATGCTCTGACCATTCTATACGTACAGTATCCAGGGCTTCTTCTGGCTTAGTTTCATTTGTGTGCAGTCTCATTACTCTGAGCACTTGTTTTTTAACCACATTCCTTAGAATGTACCTGGGGTGCATGCTAGTGTTGTGTAGGATGTTATTCTTCCTACAGGGTTTCCTGTACATACTAGTACAAATGCTGCCTAGCTCATCCTTCTTAACTACAGAGTCAAGAAAGTCTATATCCTGAGCATAGCAAATGAAAGAAAGTTAATTGTATTTTGTAGATAATCTACAAACTCCAGAAATCGATTGGTTGGTCCTTGCCAAACAAAAAAGACCTCATCCACAAATCGTTTATAAAATTTCACATGTGAACTAAACCTAACATCTGTAAAAACTGACTGCTTTTCCCAATATGCCCAGACAATATTGGTATAAGAGTTGGCACATGCCATGCCCACTGCAACCCCCAGTTTTTGCAGAAAATATTCCGACTGAAAGATGAAAACATTATTCTCTAGTACCAGGTAATAGAGCAATACAGCGCACAGGTGTCCACAAAATCATGGATTTTGTGGACACCTGTGCGCTGTATTGCTCTATTACCTGGTTCTACAGTTTTGGTGTTTGTCGTTGTGTTTTTCACATTATTCTCTAGTATTAGATCCAGTAGTGCACACAATAGCTCTACATTAGAGATAGAAAAAACCCTGTCAGACATCAAAAAAAGCCTTACACTATCTATTCCTACATCATTTGGAATGACCGTAAAAAGTGACTTAACATCTAATGTTACAAACAAAATGTCATTCAAATCATCCAAATTTATTGACCATTGATATAGGTCTTGGAGGAAATGCTTGGTATCCTTCAACACAGTTGTAATAGTGTCAAGAACCAATCTAAGTTGCTTTTCAACATATATAGAGATGGGGTCGGTCAGCCACCCTCTCCCCGAAACTATAGGTCGGAGAGGGGGGTTGACAGCATCTTTATGCATTTTCCGTAATCCATAAATAATGGGTATTCTGGGATGGTCAACTGTGAAGTAGGTATATAAACAGTAATCAATCTGATTCGTCATCACCAAATCATATAAATAAACGTTAACTCTGTTAATGATTCCACTAACTTGAAATTTTTGCAACTTCATGTAAACCTCTTCATCATTTAACATACTAGACATCTTTTCAATGTAACTACTTTTGTCTAGAACCACTATCCCTCCACCCTTGTCAGCTGGTGTAATCATTAAATTATGTGCCTTAGTTAAATCATGCAATGATTCCATTTCTTTGTCATCCTCTTCTGCCTGGTTTCCTCCGTTTCATTGAACTGTCCGACCCTGTCCAGGGCCTGCATTGCCGTCTCTGTGAATGCCCCTTTTGTTTCTCCTGTCATATAGGTAATGCTTTCTTTAAAAAAACAGAGTTCAGCGACTGAGATGTGGTAAGAGCAGAAGCAGTATTCAAAGCTTCATTAGATTTAACCACAGGTTGAGTTTTTGGTTTAACAACCAGAGCCTGTTGATTCGCTGGAATAAAACTATTCGAGTACTACTAGAGTATTTCTCTGACCCCCTGGACCAATGAGCTAAGGAGAAATGTTTACCTGAAGGCAATGTAAATAGTGTAACTTTTATGCATTCAAGCAATATTAATGTCATTTATGATGTGGTGAAAAAGAATTGGCCAGTACTTATGACTGACCCCAGACAGAATTATATAGATAGGGTACACTCTGAAAGGAGAGGTACATAATCATGTAGATCGTGTAGTGCCTGTAGGTATGTGTGGATGGTTACTTCTGTTACACATCCTAGAACTATGAGAAAGATTGTGTTTAGTTTTTATGCTGACTGTATAGATAAGAACATAGTTTATTGGACACAGTGCACTGAATGTGAAGGGTTCTATATTGGGAAAACCAATCGAATGTTGAAAGAAAGAGTACTTGAGCATAATAATGATATACACAATAAGAAAGAAAGTAATGCATTAGCTAAACATGTGATGGAAAGTGATGATACCTATCGATTTAAGTTTCTGGTTCTGCATAAAGTTGGTACTAATATAAGAGGAGGTGATATAGCTAATGAAACAATACACTGAGTTAAGATTGATTCTTGACCCGAGGGCTACTGTATACCCAGGTCTGAATAATGCTGTGTCTTTAAAACCTGCTCTGAAGAAGAGAGGATTGCATCATTAATTGCACCATTTGACTTGACATCTCTTAATTGTGTGGCTGGCTATCTGTATATAAGGTTTTAAGTGTTTTATCATTTTTTATGGTCTGAAGCAGGTAAGCTGTGAAAGTGCTCACCAATTTGTTTTGTGTACATTTATCACTGTTATTAAAACTGTTTTTACTCAACTTCAGCCTTTTGAACATCTGTTTTTGGAATATTATTGTGCTTGGACTTAGTCTGGGTTCCTGCTGAGCTTTCCTTATAACCTTACTATAGTTCTGATCTGATAAATTTTTGACCTCATAACAAGGCAGAAATATGCATATCCATAGCTAGTGGGGTTTGGCTTTATTGGCCTGAGATTGTCCATTAAAATGACTTCAACTGTAAAAGTCATGGCCAATCAGAATCGCCATATAGCTGAAACACCTGATGTTCATAAGGGTAATTTGCAGATATCCCATGTGCCTGTTACAGGATGTTTGGGAGGTCATTCATTGGAAGTTCTAGCTTGGCTGGAGTTTTCATTTAATTTTTTCTGATTGGTTTTTCAGTGTGACCTTCTAAGTATAGGAAGACAACAAAGTTGGTAGGTGAGAAGTTGATTGTGAAAAGATTGGGCATCACTGGTGCAGAGGGAAGACTAATTAGCTACCCAGTCCAAGTGGTAGTTCTCTTATTTAGTTAGTGGAAACTGTTCAGAGGATACCTGAGAGCTGAAGGAAATAGACTCGTCCTGATACAAGCAGGAGTCACTCACCTCATTTTAATACAGTGGGGGGGTCATAATTTTTTTTTTTACAGAAAAGTATTTCAAACCTAGTACATGCTAAAGTCAACACAAAAGTGTAATACCATACTATGAAGTGTGTTCTTCTAATGGAAATGAAAAAATTAAATAATTAACTTTTAACTTATTAAATTATACACTATCCAAGAATTACACCCTCAGGTTTAGAAAATAAAATTTATTTCTGTACAATATACCATCATCAGATAAAGACACCACTATCAAAATAGGTGAAAATCAAACATATCTAATGGTCATTTGAAAATCTTGCCTTAGTCACACTTAAAATAGAGGTGCAATGAATAAAACAAAATGTCTTTATTCTTTCTCTGACTTGAGAAAAAGCAAAACATGCTATCCAAAGTAATAAATATACAGATAATGGAGGCTGCATAGCTATAGTGATTTGATAAATCACTGCTCATCACAACTCACTAGAAATGACATAAATGTATCATCAACAGAAATGTTAGCTGGTAGAGAGTGCATCACAAAGCACACCACGTAGATGGTCTGTTCCATATTTTCTGACAGCACAAATGGGGATTTTGTGAGTCAGAAAGACCCAAAAAGACTGAGAAAGGTGTCATAGGCTGAGGGACATCATGAGGCAAATGATGACTCTTAATGTGAATACTTAATGTTTCTAGATGGCAATCAATCATTTCATAAAGTGCCCACCAATTCTTACAACCACATTAGAAGTCACCTGTATCCCCTTCAGTACTTCAGATAGTTACATTTTCTGCAACCCATCCTTGAAAATTTTAGCAGCTTTGAATTCCTACAATGTCCATCCAAACAGAAAAAAACTGCTAATGAGAGTGGTCCATAAAAAATGTGGTAACCAAGTAAATCATTTCAGATCCTCCTCCTCTTCAGCGACTAGCATCAGCTTTCATATCTGCATGTTTTTCTGTCTCCCACTAATAGTGGATACTCTTTCAAAGCTTACATTTCTCTCATGCCAGCTCTGTTTAATCAAGCTCAAGTCTTTTTCTAACAGTGGAAGTTATTGCCAATGTACAGGGATAGCTCTCCCACAGAAGAAAGACTTGCATTATGTCAGCTTCTATCCATACTTTTTTTATTTGTATTTATTTTATGAGAGTTTAATTTAATTCAATTTAATTTAATTTAATTACTGAAGAGCTGAGGGGGGAATTGTCAACAAAGCAGGTGTCTACTGGATGAATGAGAAGCTTTACAAAATGTGAAATTCATGTTTTGACACCCAACTGTCCAGCTTCAAAAATAGCTACACTCTTGATCTAGCACTATGGGGTATGTCAGCAAATTATCCGCAAATGTAAGTGAAGCATATCATTTTGTATTCCTTTGTGTTATTTAATAAAGCTGCCACTGTAATGTGACTACATCCAAGAGCTGCTGCTGAGACACAGAACACAGTCTTGCTGATGTTACAAAGAGATCATTTGAATTTGATTAGTGGACCTGATTTGGCCAGGGATTGAGGCAGATTAGCATTTTAACAGGCTTATGTATCCTGGGAAAGAAGCAGGGTTTACACCCAAGGGCTAGCAATAACTGTTGGAGTCCAGTAACATTAGTCTAGAGGTGTGTGTGCATATGCAATGAATAGAACATAATGAAAAGGTCCAAAAAAGATAGCAGGGTAGTGTTGTATTGGGATGCACTGAATACTGTGCAACTCACTTCTGTCAAGTGCTTACACACTGGATTATGGCCCTGGTCTAAAGAAGATAAGTAAAAAGGTATTCTACTATTTTGTATATTGCAGTGCATTTTCATTGCACTGTGTTTTAATTGTATTCTGCTTCCTGTTGCATATTTAAACTAGGAAAGAAACCAGTCACACAGAAATTACAAGTCCCCCCTCCCCACACCATGGTGTTGCTGTGTTTTTAAACTGTCTCTCTCTCAAGCTGCCCGCCCCTTGTGTTAATTTGAGATAATTCATTCTCTCTCCTCTTTCATTGACTATTGTCAGTAACCACAAAATTGTCATTTTGAGAAGTCACTGCCCCTTCAGTTATTTAAATTTATTGGCCTTCCCACTGTATTCCATAGAGACAGAATACAGACCACCCAGCCAATCTTACTCCTTTAAAATTAGTGACTCTCCACTTAGATTGCTAAAGTTAGAGTTACTCCCTCCTTCATATCTAACTGCTCAGTGCACACTACAATTCTTAGGATATTAACCAATGTTCCATCTTACCTTTAAAATTTGCAATATCTAGTCCAAAAGCACCAATCACTGGAGAGCTCACATTCTGCCTCTCAGTAGTCATCTTGGGATTAGGGCTTCTGTTTTGCTCCAGGTGAGAGGAGTAGCACAGGAATATTATTTGCTGGAGATTGCTCATCACCAGAAAGCCTGATAACTGCTTCACAGGTACCAGCTTAGAACTTCTTCTTCTTTAGGGCATTGATTCCTGGCCGTCTCTGACTGTACAGTGAGTGTCTGTGTGGGACCTTCCTGATATGTCTGGTTGTTATTCAAGGTATCTACTAGGAAAAGGCTACAACAAGCCTACAGACCTCTGTGTCATTATCATCATCAACCCCATTTTTCCCATTGTCAACATGGGGTCAAGGTGTCATGTCAACTGTCACCATTTCTCTCTGTTCAATGACACTCTCCTAACTTCTTCAAAACTCATGCCTGACTGTTTCAGGTCTTTGCTCACACAGTCCCTCCACCTTTTTGTTGGATGCCCTCATTTTTTCATGTCTTCTTCCTATCTGCCCCAAATCTTCTTCACCAGATTGTCTTCTGCTCTGCACATGTGCCTAAACCACAGTAATCTGGTCTCTTTGATCTTTTCTACAATTAGAGCTACTTTGGCTTTCTCAGAGCGTGCCTTCTACCACCCATCTAAGATATTTCATCTTTATCACCTCTAGCTTCCTCAACCACTCTGCCTTTACTGCTCCATACAGTAGTACAGGTCACCTTACTTTTCAGCTTCTTTGTCATTCTTCTGTCATAGACTACATCTGACACTCAATGCCAGATGGCTGTAGCTCCTCTGCTTCTAGCTTTGACCCTGTCATTCAGACTTCCCTTCTCCTCAACCACCCTTCCCACATACTTGAAGCTGCTAACCTGTTCTGCTATTTTCCCTTCAATCTCACTTCTCATCATCTGATTTCCCCACATAGTTCCATCCTGTGTGCTTTCTGTTTTGCATTCTATTCCCCTATTCTTTGCTCTGTTCTTGCTGAGTCTGCCTTTAATCCCAAAGTGTCTGCATGGAGCTACTATGTGGATCTGTCCCCTCCAACCTGTTTGTTAATGAAGTCTCTCACCAGTATGAACAGTGCTGGGTTCAGACCTGAACCCTGATGCACACCCACTCCCACTGGGAACCCCCTCTGTGAGACTGAACAGTGGTCATACTTGATTCATTGGGTCCTTGTACATGGCTTGGGCTAATTCTACAAATGTTTCCAGGACTTCAAAACTCCACAGGACTGCTCATCTCATCTTTCTTGGGACTTCATTACATATTTTCTCCAAGTCCATGAATGCAGACTTGGACTCTTTCCTCATCTATATAGCTTCTTCTCAACTATCTGTCTTATTGCAAACATCAGGTCATTCATGCTGCATCCTGATCTGATTCCAAACTGCTCATCTATCATCTTACTTTCAACTTCTCTGTGTATTCATTTCACCCTCTCCAGAAATTGTATGCAACATGACAGGAGTTTGATGCTTCTCTGCTGCTCACAGCTGTGATGTCCCCTTTATTTTTGAACACTAGCACTAGTATGCTTATTCTCCAGTCACTTGGGATACACCTTTCTCTCCGCACTGCTATGAGTACCCTCAGGAACCATTTTGTCTCTATATCACCCAACATCTTTATCATATCTGCTGTGACATCATCTGAGCCTGCTGCTTTCCCTGACTTCATTTTCCTCAGTGCTGTTCTTACTTCTTCTACTGTGGTGCGCCTCTTCTCTCCTCATAGGCTGTGTCTGGGGTAAAACAGCTTCTGTGGGATTTTCTTCTTTCCGAAACTGCTGGAAGTACTCCTTCCATCTGTCTTTTATGTCTTGTGGACTGGTGAGCAGGTTGTTGCTGGCATCTGACTATATTCTTTATCTTTGTCTTTGCCTTACATCTTGATATAATTTATTTGTGCCATCTGTTGAGTCCCTTTCCAGAAACTGGTAGAGTGCCTCTGTTCTTTGCTATTGCAACTCCTTTCTTAGCTTCTTTGTTAGCCAACCAGTATTCCTTCCTAGCCTGGTCCATCTTTACTATCTCTCACCTTTCCTGTACTCCTTCTTTCATTTTATGACTTTCAGGACTTCATTCCTCCCCCAGCTTTTCTTATGTACCTTATTTCCATATATGTCTCTGCCACATATCTGTTCTGTAGCGCTCACACATGCTGTCATTCTTCAACTCTACCTATTTCCTCTTCTTCTTGAGGTGCTAGAACCCTGAGTAATTCCTTGAGCTGTTCTGCTTTCTTTCCGGTCAACTTCCAGGACTTTAGACTGGTCACTGTTGACCTTAGAGCCTTCTTTGACCACTGCATGCAGGTGATTGTGGCAACTAGTGGTTTATTATGTGGGCTGTTTCACTAAGGATGACTTTGCAATCACTGATTCTACCACAGTGGCCTTTCCTTATTAGAAGGAAGTCTACCTGAATTGAATGTTGACCACTCCTGTATATGATCTTCTGACTGCCTCTCATTCTGACCCATGTATTGGCTACTATCAAGCCATTTGCCAGACAGAAGTCTAGAATGGCCTCTATTTCATTATTCCTGTTGACTCAACCATGTTGACCCAGGCAGTTCTGATATCCTGTTCTATCTGTCCCAGTATTTGCAGTCAGGTCACCCATTATCAACACTAATTCAAGTTGTCCTGCTTTATCTAGTAGGCCCTGCAACTGCTGTCTGAATGCACTCTTTTCCTTACTATCACAACCCTGCTGCAGGACACAGGCTAAGATTATGAATACTGTCTTATCCTTACACTGAAGTGTGATTGCCATGAGTCTGGCACCAGTTCTAATGATATTCCTTACTGTCTTCTGAAGTCTGTCCCTCAAGACAATTCCCGCACCATTTCTAGCCTGTCTTCCTCCTGAGTAGTTGACTCTGGATCCCAAGCCAAGTGGCATTGCTGCATTATCCACCTTGTCTCCTGGACACATAGAATCTCCAGCCTCCTCCTTACCATCATGTCATCCACTTCCAAGATCCAACAGTGAGTGTAGCAATTCATAGTTTATTTTTGGCAGGTTGGTTGGTTTTACATTTAGCTACCTCAGGTAACCCAAGCTGGGCAAATGGACATTGGCCATCCAGTAGCTTATTAACCCTGGGCTGCTGGGCTGTACATTGGGCGCACACTGCCCAATAGGGGCACATACACCCATCTCACATTAGCATGGGTCCTAGAGTAGGTTAGAGTAGGCTAGGTCCCAAACCCACTTATCACTGGTAAATACCCATGCCCATTTGGCAATATTAATCAACACAAGTGAATTACATAGAGCCATATTTTACACATTCAAATGGCTATCTCTGCCATGGCAGGCAGTATGTGATACATATTCTTCTATCTTGAAAATACTGCATACCTCAGTATACACCCAAAATGATCGGTCTATACAACTCTTTCCCTATAGTGTTGCGTGTAGAATCTGTGCTGCTGCCCACAGTTCTATTCTTGGGTGAGTTTGAGAGGGAAACACTCAACATGTTTTTATAGAAACACAGGGAAAACTTGTAAACAGGCTATAGTCGGAAATCAGGATCAAACCTTGTACCTTGCACATAAGAGGCAAAGACCTTAACCATTATGCCAACTGTTCTCAGCTGGGACAAGACTGTTGATCACCAAAGAACCTGTGGTCTGCTTTACATCTTGGGATTAGTGCTACTGTTTTTCTTCTGCTGAGAGAAGAAGGAAAGACATATTGTATCCCAGCAGTGTGAAGCTGTAGTGAGACCAGCACTAGTAGTAGCCAATTAGGTGAATCCCCACTATTTATCATTCTTCACAAAGCTAATTATTCCTTTTTAGAATGTACTGCTTGACTAGCTACTGTCTAACCTAACTTTAGAATAACTCCCTAAATATATCATCGATAAATTGTCAGGGTCTACTTTTTCTTTTTTTTTCCCTCAACTGTTTGGCAGTGACAATTTTTTCCTGTAAAAGCAAACTTGAAATTTCACCAATAGTGAGATGCACACAGTGCAACTACTTTACAGTGACAAGCACTGCCCTCAGAGTTGTAAACCAGATACTCCTGCCTTAACTTTATATTCTCACCTCAGCTGCCTAATCATTAAAAAGCACCTGTTGCCATGGATATGAACTTTCCTACTATCTCCATTACCAGCTTGATGAATATGGGTTTCCTTAGGTAATGTAGAAATTGACTCATGTTTAGTGGCAACCAGCTCATTTTAAAACAAAATAATAAAGTATGTAAGAGTTGTATTTACACAATGTCACTGGAGGCAAAGCTCTCAATAAAGTTGCTACTAATGTTTATCAGGGTGTCAGTAGCACACATGCTGTGCCCACAAGACACACTACAAAGCAGACATATACACCCACATATGCTGAGCCACTTAAATGTAACATTTCTAAACCCCAAACAACTCCTAGGTGAAACTTTCATAACAAATACGTTCAGCATCCCCAAATACACAACTTCAAAACAATATGTACAGTTACATCTCATGCAGCCTCTACTTTCAAGCCTATAAGGTGAGCCACCACACAACCCAACATTTTGGTCACTGGAGACTCCATTATGAGAAGTACCGATGTCCCTCTCACAAGGCTGAGTAAGGAAAGAGTCATGATCAGTTGCTTATTAGTGACCAGGATTTGACATATTACACATGCACTCAGGTCACTGGACCACAAGTACCAACATGTCTCAGTCACAGTTCATGTAGCTGTAAATGACCTGAGACATACCTCACTAGATTATATGAAGGGAGGCATCATAGAGTTCTCAGAATATGTGTCCCAGGCTGGTATGAGCCTAGCACTGAGCAGCATTATTACTTCTCCAAGAATGATGTTACAATATGAACAGAATTTATCTATTTATTTAGTATTTGTTTCCCAGGAAAGTCTGACTGGGACAGAGCCCATTTTCAGTGGATGCCTGGGGAGAAATGCTCCAGATGCATGTCTTTGGAATGTGAGAAGAAACTGGAGCACCCAGAGGAAACCCACATGAATGCAGGGAGGACATGCAGACTCTGCCCAGAAGGCACCTTAGCTAAGAATTAAATCAGAGAACCTTTTGCTGTCAGGTAACAATGCTATCCTCTGCACCACTGCTTTTAATAATTGTCTTACTTTCTGGTATCATTCTAAGGGGGTGCAATATTTATTAACATGAAAGGAGATAGTAAACAGACCATGCTGCTTTACCAGGATGGTCTACACCTATCTCTAGGATTTTGAATATTAGCTAAAACATTTCCTCCTCCAAAGTGGATGTTTGCTACTCCAGACATAGCAAATCTAAACCAAAGAAAATCAAAGGTGTTATTGTTCAGTGCTAGTGCAGATAGAAGCCTGGCAGTGGCAAGGCTATGGTTTCCACACATTTAGATCAGCTAATACACAGGTGGGGACTAAAGGCAGATGTGTCTCAATTTACAGCAAAAAGAAATATACTTCATGGCTGCTCAAACAGGATGATGTACTTGAGTTTCTACATGTTCAAATCACCATAGACAAAATCTCATACAACTTTCTTACAAGCTATAGGTCCCCCTATTACACAGAAAACCTATAAAAAGTGTTTAAGTTTACTGAAAACACTCACCATCCAACCAATACCATATTCATGGGTGACTTTAATTACCCCACTATTAACTGAGAATCACAAACGACACCAAATGTGCAGGCACAGAGAAACCTGGATTTTGTAAACACAGACTCCCTGGACAAGACTGTCAGTACCCTGACCAGGGATGCAAACATACTGGATCTGGTCCTCATTAATATGTGAGAGCTCTGTGCACCCCCTAGATTTATGTCTTCAATGGTAAGTTCAGACCACAAAATGGACTCTTTTGAAGTAAAAAATAAAACTCAAGTACCAGCTAACCCTGGAATGTTCAGGAACTCCTCTAAGGCCAACTTCCTACTATTAAGTGATAACCTGGCAACATTTCAAGCCCCCTAAACCCTGAGAATATTGCTGCTTACTTAAAATTGTTCAAAGAAACCCTTTACAAGAATGTTAATTGCTGGAAAGAGACAGAACTAACTCAAAAAACAAGACACCCTTGTGGAATCACAACATCAAAAGTCTACGTAACAGGAGGAAGAAAATCATGGCAAAAATTATGAGGTGTGGTGCCCAGCAGGATAAAAGCACTCTCATCAAACTAAACAAACAAATGAGAAGACAAATGAAGTCTACAAAAGACAAATCTGGGATAAATCTGGCCTCCCAGGCCAAGGACAACCACAAGACATTCTTTAGCTATGTCTGCATCCTCAAAGACAATTCACAATTGCGTGTAGAGCTGATTGTTAATGGAGCCACCTATACTGAGCCAGAAGATGTAGCAAACCTACTGGTAAACAAATTAAGCTCTAACATTACCCCTCTTTCCCTCCTAGCTTTCCCTCAGGAAATACCATCAAATATAACTCCACCAACTATCACTAGGGAACAACTCCTCAATCATCTCTCAAAGGCCAAGAACACTGCAGTGATGAGCTGTGACAATATCTCAGGCTGCCTTCTAAATAACATGAAACATGATCTATCAGGCCATCTGAAATCACTATTTAACCATAGCCTGCAAATAGGATTTGAGCCTCACAAATGGAGAACAGCTACTGTCACCCCTCTGCACAAAGCCGTGCTATCTACAGACCCTGGAAACTACAGACCCATAAGTCTCTCTAGTCTCATATGCAAAGCTATGGAAAGTATCATCATGGAAATTATCAATAATGACGTAGGAAAACTCCAGACAATGGACCCAATGCAGTTTAGTTTCATCAAGGGCAGAACATTCCTAGTCAATCTGGTGGACTTCTTTGATAAAGTTATCAAGGCAATAGACAAGGGTAAAATGATTCACACTGCCTACCTTGACCTGAACAAGGCATTTGACACAATCACCCACTCAGACGATGTTGGTAAACTCAAGAGGTTAGGTATAAACCCTTACATCACCTGGTGGATAGCCAGCTGGCTCACAGATAGGACCCAGGAAGTTAAAATTGGGGAGTCCATCTCTACAAAGAGGTCATTCACCAGCAGAGTCCCTTAGGCTCCTTTTTGGCATTTACTTCTCTAAAAGTCAGGTCAATGATGAGTGCAAATTAGGAGCAGTCATAGAATCCCCTGACAACACTAATATTCCGTAGGAAGGGCTAACACAGATGAATAACTGGTGTCAGAGCCATGGACTAAAACTAGATACCAAGAAATGTATAATAGTATCCTTCTGGAAGTCATCCACCGCTGATAACTATCACATTGACAACACACCGCTAAGAGTCAACCCAGTAGTCAGGGACTTGGGGACACATATAGACAGTAATTTAACCATCATGTGTCTACGGTAGTGATGAAATCATTCTATGTTGTGCAACTTATAAACAAAGGTATGGCATCTAGGTCCAAGGGGGTCATTATTCCACTGTATTTGCATTCATCAGACCTATCACTGAGTACATTACCCCCTTTGGGATGTACCTAACCAGGCACATTCAACAACTGGAATGCCCAAAGGGGTTCCTCATTAAAAGAACACAGGGCATAAGTAATATGTCTTATGTAGACCACCACAAAACTCTATCCCTGTAGTCTTGTCTCCTACAGGCTGTTGAGGAGAGACCTATGCCTGTTATACAAGGCATTGCCGGACCTGACCCTGATGGACTTCCTGCATATCCATTAAACAAACAGTACCAGAATTACCCACTCAAAATACTTAAACCTTGCCTGTGATATAAATAGGACCTGCTGGAGTGACAGGTATATATCCCAGACACTACCGTTTGTCTGGAACAGGCCCCCTATCCATGTGTGAAGCAAAGTTCCTCTCTAACCCAATTCAAACATAATTCAGACAACAGGCTGAGAAACAGGAAATTCATCCTTGGCTTGTCATGTATGTTTCTAATGGACACAGGTAGTCTGTAAATGGTTCATCTCCAAGTCCCTTGCTTATAAATGTTTCCTCTCCTAAGACCCTGCTTACATTTACCAAAGGTACCAGAACTTGTCAGAGATGTGAGATGCAGGGATAGTCTTACAAAGGCCTCACTGGTAGTACACACACCTACAACCCTACTAGATAAGGTGAAGTGGATAATCGAGAAGAGAATCTGGGGCATGGCTGAAGGCAAAAATCTTTAGTGGATGCAAAAATAAATAAACAAACAGAAAAGTGATTATTCTGTCTTGTGTATCTATTCAGCATTCTAATGACTACTGATTGATGCAATAACAAAACAAAATTTGCTAGTTTATATGAAGAATTTCCAGTAGCAAACATATGCCATAACTCATGATTTAGTCACTAAATGTCTATGTTCTAGTCCAGATGATTTGTATTGTCTTCTGCACTCTGCTTAATGAACTTTCTGTTGCATACTGAGAGTTCATTTAAACTTCTCTCAAAATAAATTAGCCAAAAATTCTGGAGCTTGGTAAGACTTCAGGATGTGGCCCTACCAGTAACTCTCCATTTAATGAAACCATCTCCACAGTCAGTCTTTTCCCAAAACTTTCTAGAAGAATATTCATCACTCCCCACTATCTCAGCCTTCAAATACAGCACAAATAACACAGCCCCATATCCAGTTCTACAGATTCTGACATTTTTTCAAAAGAATATGGCACAAAGAAATAGCCATTCTGCTAAACAGAATTTCATCCAGTGCCCCAACTAGAACTGATGGACTCTATTTCTGTTTCACATTCCTCTTCCAAAAGATCATCATTTAACTTAACACCAGCCTACTTAATATCTACCTTACCAACCATATCAAAGTACCCCAGCAGAAAATATCCATCATCAAGATAGTTGCAACAAACATCCAAGCCATCCCAAGCAAATGATTTCCATCCAGTTTCCATCCTTCCCCACACTTGAAGCTGCTCTATGGCCAGCTCAAACAGTACAACCAGGCACACAGAATCATCTCTGCTCTACAACATGGATACTGGTCTGGTACAAGTATTATGACTGCTCTGTACCCTTTTATAGATGACATGCTTGTCACTATGAGCAAAATTAAATTAACAAGAGTCGTCTTTGTTGATCTAATTAAAGGCTTTAATACAGTGGACCACCAGTTCCCTATACACATGCCACTCACTGCAGAAATGAGACATACAGGAATGAAATAGCTTGAATCATTCCTTTCCAACATACTATTTACAGTGCAGCTTGGACCTTCTACCTCCATGCTTGCGCGACTCCCCATATCAGTACCACAAGGATGGCTTGAATCATTCCTTTCCAACATGCTTTTTAAAGTTCAGCTTGGACCTTCCATTTTTATATGTGCACCACTCCTCATATTAGTACCAAAAGGATGGCTTGAATCAGTCCTTTCCAACATGATATTTAAAGTTTAGCATGGACCTTCCATTTCTATATGTGCACCACTCCTCATATCAGTACCACAAGGATGGCTTTAATCATTCCTTTCCAACATGATATTTAAAGTTCAGCTTGGACCTTCCATTTCTATATGTGCACCACTCCTCATATCAGTACCAAAAGGATGGCTTGATATTTAATTCCTTTCCAACATGCTATTTAAAGTGCAGCTTGGACCTTCCATCTCCATACTTGAATGACACCCCATATCAGTACCACAAGGATGCCTTGAATCACTCGTTTCCAACATGCTATTTAAAGTGCAGCTTGGACCTTCCATCTCCATACTTGAATGACACCCCATATCAGTACCACAAGGATGCCTTGAATCACTCCTTTCCAACATGCTATTTAAAGTGCAGCTTGGACCTTCCATCTCCATACTTGAATGATACCCCATATCAGTACCACAAGGATGCCTTGAATCATTCCTTTCCAACATGCTATTTAAAGTGCAGTTTGGACCTTCCATCTCCATACTTGCACGACTCCCCATATCAGTACCACAAGGATGCCTTGAATCATTCCTTTCCAACTTGCTATTTAAAGTGCAGCTTGGCTCTTCCACCTCCATGCTTGCATGAATCCACATATCAGTACCACAAGGATGGCTTGAATCACTCCTTTCCAACATGTTATTTAAAGTGCAGCTTGGACCTTCCATCTCCATACCTGAATGACACCCCATATCAGTACCACAAGGATGGTTTGAATCATTCCTTTCCAACATGCTATTTAAAGTGCAGCATGGACCTTCCATTTCTATATGTGCACAACTCCCCACATCAGTACCACAAGGATGGCTTGAATCATTCCTTTCCAACATGCTATTTAAAGTGCAGCTTGGACATTCCATCTCCATACTTGCACCACTTTCCATATCAATACCACAAGGGTGGCTTGAATCATTCCTTTCCAACATGCTATTTAAATTGCAGCATGGACCTTCCATGTCAATATATGCAGCACTTCTCATATCAGTACCAAAAGGATGGCTTGAATAATTTCTTTCCAACATGATATTTAAAGTTCAGCTTGGACCTTCCATCTCCATGCTTGCACCACTCCACATATCAGTACCACAAGGATGGCTTCAACCATTCCTTTCCAGCATGCTATTTAAAGTGCAGCTTGGACCTTCCATTTCCATACATGCACCACTCCCCATATCAGTACCACAAGCATCAGTTCTCTCTCCTGTACACTTCTTACTATTTATCAACATGTTCACACACGACTTCCTCATTTGCCAGTATTAACCTGTGAAGATGATATTGTCATCTGCAAATCCATCCCTTTTCAGTCAATCAAAAATCAGATAGAAGCCGACCTGCAAAACCTAATTCACTGGCTACATAACTACAGTCTAATTGTAAACATAAAAAAAAATCAAAGACATGCTCTTTGTAACTCAACAAAGACTGGTCAAGGTACCCAGCAACTGGGCCATTGCCTAAACCAATCAGAAGACAACAGAAACAGTTCAGCAGTACAAATTTAACTGTGTCTGGCTGGACCATAATATCAACCTACAACAGCATCTATAAACATTAAGGCCGAAGTAAACACTCTGCAATTCTGATCCAGAAAAAATATCACACTTCTCTTTCTCAGAAGGTAAAACTGTCATTAGTGAAGGGCTCTTTCTTCTCCAGCTATAATATTTTGTTTTACCATAATGGCCAAAGCATCAAACCATCTCAAAGCTGTACAAACCATCTGAATAAACATCTGCAGAAATATCACCCCAGCCCTCAAAAGACAAACCCCTCCTCCATCCTAGACAAAGCCACATGGCTAACTTTAGAACTCAGAGATATTCCATTTGTAGGAGGCATAGTCTTCAAAATGACTACCCTCAGTTCAGTTCCTGGCAAGCAGGCCACATGACAAACCCACCTCCTACAACCTTAGATCCCTCCCAGCACATACCCTCACTTTTCAGCCTTCTCATTCAAAACTACACCTAAATGAGCATACCTCCTCTACTCTTACCCTAAAATGTGGGCTACCATCCTTCTGCATATAAAATATATTGACCCTTTCCTAAATCTCAATCAGAAATAAGGTCCTTTTTATTCAAACAAGCAAAATGTAAATGTTCCTGCAACAGTAGAGTGATATAAACCTAAGTCCTATATGTATTACACTGTAGCTGTTTAAAAAGGGTATATTATAACAGTGCTACAGATATAATGCGACTATGGTGTATGTAATTATAATTGGTCAAAGCCTGGCAGCAATAGCATTATACTGTGACTGCTACGTGTTTTTTTTGATCTGAATGGAAATTTCATGCATCTCTCAGCTGAAACCTGAAAATGGTACAGCAGGATAAAATCTCTAGCTTGGTCAACAAATACAAATAAATAAAAAAATAATAATAAATAAAAGAAGTGGTACTAGATTTCTATATGCCATGACTGTACTCTTCCATACCATGCCTGAAAAATATAGAGTTCAAATGAAAATACTCTAAAAAAATTTCAGCTGAGCATTCTAGCTACTGTGGTAAATAAAATGGCTGATTCTTCAAGTGAAATCATGGATGTGGCAGTCATAAAGTACAATAGAAGATGTTTCTAGCACTGCTTTATTATTCAGAGAGGGAGATATACAAACAGCATTAATTCAGTAAGTGTTTCACCAAGCTGATAAGCAGCATTGTCTTTTCATGTCAGGGGAACACTTTGCAATTCAAAGATAAGCCTACAGACGGACAGACGCCTGAGAGCTAGAGCAAGGAATATTATCATAAATTAAAAATTATATACATTCTAAATGATAATGATAATTATTATAATGATTTAATAAAACTGTAATAAAGTAGAATACAACAATCATTCACTTTAAGAAGTATAATTACCAGGGATCCAGTGAAAAGTATAACATGAATACTTTTATCTTGCTTTCTTGCAGAAGAAATCTTAATAAACATCACTCTCCATACGAGCCTTTTACTTCTCTCCAACTAGTAACTTATACAGCTCACGGCTAAATGATGATTAACAATTCTGCATATTCCTTTACCTAAATGTCCAGAATGTACACCCTCAAGTCTAAAGACATAACCACAAAGTCAGTTATAGACCTTCAGTGCCCAGGTACAAATACGTCAACTGACTTCTTTCTCCTCTTTGAATATAATGTTTGTCATGAAGAATCCATGAGTTGCATGGAGTTTTAATAGCAGATCACTACTCAGATACAGATCTAGGTGGTCATCAAATCATTCCTCTCCACATACCTTCATCATTCCTTAAATAGGTACTGAATTCTCTAAATAAGATTATAGTGTAGTAAGATAGGACACTCTCAAACATTTCACACAATGTTTCACTGAGCTATTTGTTGCATGAGTCCAAACAATTATACCATCCAGTTTGAGGTAACTCTCTTAGCCATCTGAAAAACAAGTGCTCAAACCTCAGGATAGGAATTGCCAGTATTTCTGCACCTGTCCCAGATCTCTCAGTGGGAACAACTCCAGAAAGGAAGACGAGTCTTTGTAACCCTCAGTGAAGATGTCTGAATCTAAAACCAATACAATAGTTTCAAACTGTGTAGTTATGTAAAAAAATGAAACAAGATAATTTAAATGACTGCAATGACTTTTCACAAAGAAGGGAAGCAAATGAAGTATTGTCATTCTGAATCACATAAGTAAGATATAATGAGTTAGCAAGAAAGACAGCTGAACTGCATGAGAAACAGACATAAGAAACAGAAGCAGGGGAGGCAGTGGAATATACAGCAGTCATGTAAAAACATCTAGTGATGGCTGGCTTAGGTACTGTACCCTCTCCTGAGTAAGCAGACAGACAGATGACATGAGGATGATACAAAAAACAAGTTGGGCAAATGATGCAGAAAGCATCTCAAGTACCTTACAAATATGGCTAAAGGACCCATATTTGTCAGAAGTACAGGAATGTAGCATCATTTCAAAGAAAAGATTCTAGTGAACAAGGGATACGACCAAGAAAATGGAATTTTCTTCCTGTTGGTGTGATAATGGATGTGCATATTTACGTTTCGGTGGAATAGGGATGTCTTCATAGGGTTGCGGTGAGCTTCCGCCTGCATTATAAATTTGTGTATGTGTGTTTTCTCATCCATTTCATATGTTCTGATATGCATATGAAGTAACAGATGCAAGATAATCTTAGAGGTGAGTAAAGGAAAGGAACAACTACAAGCATCAAGTGAGAGTCTGCCATCACACTGTGCATTCTGGGAAAAAAAGACAAAATATGTCCAAGTTGACATCTTTATTTGTTGAGTTTCTATATGGTACAGCAATGGAAACAGAAATGAAATAGGCAAAGGAACACATACCCGAGGAAATACGGGCAAAATAGGGTAAAAGTTCTGTCACATTAATCATCTGACATTCATTCACTTAATATATTGAGCGTTATATTAGAGACAGCATATAAATATTACTCCCAGACATGTTAGAAAGTACCTGCATGCTCTCAGATTAGTTCCAGCACTCACAGTAAACATTGCAGCACGTTCTTTATAGAGCCATTATCAGAAGTAATGCCTTTCCTTCTTAGAAAATGCAGCAGCGAACTGACTTCCCAGCATTTCTGTTACATAACCAAGGCTATTATCACTCAGTGTGACACAGAATGAGGTCACATGGCTAAACGTCCCTACTGAGCAAGACTGTATCCTGGGTAGTACTTTAAAGGGATCCATCCTGAACAAAAGCCACTCTAGGGAAGTATGGATGATAAGTAACTCAGTGACTCAATGGCAAATTAATAATAAAATATTTGCAGATAAAAAAGAAGCAAAACTAAAATTACAATAACGACATGCAAAGAGTTACAGGAATCTAATGGAGGAAACAGACAAGCTAAACTCAATCTATCCGAAATTGCCAGAAATGTACAAAAACAATGCCTGAAGGCTAAGCTCTGTTTGAAGAAGAAGTTACTAGGTAGTTAAAATGGCATACTGACATATGGCATGGCAGAGACAGGAAGATGGAGTGTCTTAGTACAGTATCGCAAAGTAAGTACAGCTGCAGGAAGGCATGGAGACTGCAGCAGTTTTCTGTTGTCTGACACAGTCAGGACTCTGTAATGTAGCACAAGAAAAGCACTAAAATAAGGTTCACACAAGCTATGACAGAAGACACAAAATCCATCCAAGCCAGTCTCATTTTAAAGAGCCTTTTCAGCAGCTGATATTGGACTATGGTCAGATGCCAAAATTGGGCTAAGGCAAGCAGAGAGTAATTAGAGAGTACTACACAAGCAGAATGAAGAGATGTGAACGATACCGCACAAATACATAAATCAGAAAAATAAACTGTCCTTCACAGAAGTAGAAATTTTACCATTTTATGGGTTACTAAAGCAGAAATGAGTCACACACTGCATTTCTTTATCATGATTTTATTCTTTTAAGCTCTGATAATTGCATTTTATGCCTATAAAGACAGTCTATATTGCATAGTCACTGATTTGAAAACTAAACACTGCCTGCTTCTTATTCTGTTAATTCAGCTACATCAGGTTGCTTATCCAGTATTCATTTATGTGTGACAAAAAAGTTTTTTTTAATTATGCAATACATCTAAATTAAATTTACAGCCCAAGAAAGCTATAGTTCTTATAACAACTTAAAATGTTATATATAACAAAGAACTAGAACTGAAAGCAATAAAATACAGTGGATTATTCTACCAGCAGATTTCATGATTTATGTATACTTACATTGATAGAGGCACATGGTGTGCTTCACTGTTTCTTGCATTATAATTTTTTGTCATAGCTGCCAAAATATTTTTGATCACTACAAGCTGTTGTCAGTGTTGGAGCTCTTGCAATGTGGATAATTTCTGAAGGCCTGTTAAAATATTTAACTTTAAAGGTCAGTTTAGAAACACTTGAAAAGAATGCAAAGTAAAGCAAAATATAACATGCCTACATCATGATAGGAGTTGACAGCAAATGAAAATTAATCTCCGGTAACAAGTGATTCTGCTGCAATAAATAATAAAGTGAACACAGTAAAAAACAAAAAGAAACACAAAATTAAAAAAAAAAAAAACCTTGGTCCAGTGAGAGCATGACTGCACCTTATCCCTCTCCTGTTATTGTAGCCTGTGCTAGAGCATATTTTATACTGCATGGTTCCCCCCTTCATGCCTAGCACACATTTTTGAAATGGATTCAACCTTACCAGGTTTGTGAAGCAGTGTCACAGACTACTTGCATCAACAATATTTTGTTCATCTCTTTGACACTTGCTAGACTATTCCATTTCTGTGACTGCTGTCAGAGCTTAATAGCTTCTGACAATGACAACTCCAATTACATCTTTTACAGAAAACTGTGCGTGAGAGAGAAAAACTCTGTGGGTCAGAACAGTATTTGCTAGCCAGACAAAAATGTGTACCCATTATACGATAATAAACTTAAATGGTAACACTGATTACCAAGATGACTCATTTGATGGGTATTGAATGGGCTATTCTAATATAGTCAAGATTTTGTTGTATTTTAAGTGCCTTAAGTGCCCCACCACAACACAAAATTAACGGGTCCATGTGATAAGTAAATCCTCTTTAGATGAGCTTTAAGAACTATCTAAGTCAGTAGACATGCTTATACATGGAGTCACAAAAATCAAATATGAAATGTTATTTTCAGAATTTTCTTCTCACATTTGCTCTTCTCGGCATAACTTTTCCCTGATAGACACCATTTCAAAAATCTCATTAAAATTTTGAACTGCAACTAAATCTGGCTTTTTACTTTGTTAACACTGCACAGTATTTCATTAAGAAGCGAAGTATACCAATGTGTTTGCTATTGTACAAGGTCAGTACTGGGGTGTTCAGATCAGCTTATCCCAGAAGTTATACTATGAACAAATAGAGTACAGGTCTACAGTGCATTATAACTATTATTCAATGGAACTTTTTGAATAACTTTGCATCATGTCTGTGCACATGCTAATTAAAAAAGTGCTACTGCTGTACAATTTCATACCTGTACCTTGGTTTCAGAGGCCATCACATTCTTTTGAATTTACAATGATCTTTCAAAATACACCAGACATGTCTCACCGGAGGGAGACGCCAAGGTAAACGTGAAACACATTGGAGGGAATTACATCTCTCAGCTTGCATAAGGATATCACCGAATCCTATACAATGGGTTGGAGACAACTGCTGGAGTAAGGCAAGTCTACAGAATACTGCTTGGCTTATTAGCACAACAGTTTCACCAGAGCAAGCAGATTACAAAATAAACCAGGATAGATATGCACACTATACATATCACCTCATCATCATCATCTTCTTTCGGCTGTTCCCGTTAGGGGTTGCCACAGCAGATCATCTTTTTCTATTTCTTCCTGTCCTCTGCATTTTGCTCTGTCACACCAACCACCTGCATGTCCTCTCTTACCACATCCATAAACCTTATCTTAGGCCTTCCTCTTTTCCTGTTACCTGGTAGCTTCATCCTTAGCACCTTTTTCCCAATATACTCAGCATCCCTCCTCAGCACATGTCCAAACTAATGTAATCTTGCCTCTCTGGCTTTGTCTCGAAACCTTCCAACCTGGGCTGACCCTCTAATATACTTATTCCTAATCCTGTCCACCCTCGTCACACCCAGTCCAAATCTTAACATCTTTAACTCTGCCACATTCAGCTCAAACTCCTACCTTTTTGTCAATCCCAATGTCTCCAACCCATATAACATAGCTGGTCTCACTACCCTCTTGTAGACCTTCCCTTTCACTCTTACCGGTACTCATCTGTCACAAATTACCCCTGACACTCCTCTCCACCCACTCCATCCTGCCTATACTCTCTTCATCACCTCTCTTCCACATTCACCATTACTCTGAACTATTGATCCCAAGTATTTAAACTCTTCCACCTTCGCCACGTCTACTCCCTGCATCCTCACCATTCCTCTATCCTCCCTCTCATTCACACACATATATTCTGTCTTAGTCCTGCTGACCTTCATTCCTCTTCTCTCTAGAGCATATCTCCATCCCTCCAGGGTCACCTCCACCTGTTCCCTGCTCTCACTGCAGAACACAATGTCATCTGCAAACATCATAGTCCACGGGGACTCCTGTCTGATCTCGTCTGTCAACCTGTCCATCACCATTGCAAATAAGAAAGGGCTCAGAGCTGATCCTTGATGTAACCCCAACTCCACTTTAAACGCATCCGTCACTCCCACCGCAGACCTCATCGCTGTCACACTACCCTTGTACATATCCTGTAACACTCTTACATACTTCTCTGCCACTCCCGACTTCCTCATACAATACCACAACTCCTCTCTAGGCACCCTGTCATATGCTTTCTCTAAGTCTACAAAAACACAATGCAACTCCTTCTGACCTTCTTTGTACTACTCCATCAACACCCTCGGAGCAAACATCGCATCTGTAGTGCTCTTTCCCGGCATGAAACCATACTGCTGATCACTAATCATCACGTCCCTACTTTACCTAGCTTCCACTACTCTTTCCCATAACTTCATTCTGTGACTGATCAATTTAATCCCTCTGTAGTTACTACAGCTCTGCACATCACCCTTATTCTTAAAAATCGGTACCAAAACACTTTTTCTCCATTCTTCAGGCATCCTCTCACTTTCCAAGATTTCATTAAACAATTTGGTTAAAAACTCCACTGCCATTTCACCTAAACACCTCAATGCTTCCACAGGTATGTCATCTGGACCAACAGCCTTTCCATTCTTCATCTTCTTCATAGCTATCCTTACTTCCTCCTTGCTAATCCATTTAATTCATGATTCACTATCCCCACATCATCCAACCTTCTCTCCCTTTCATTCTCTTCATTCATCAACCCCTCAAAGTTCTCTTTCCATCTCCACAACACACTCTCCTCACTTGTGAGTATGTTTCCCTCATTATCCTTTATCACCTTTACATGCTGCACATCTTTCCTAGCTCGGTCCCTCTGTCTAGCCAATCGGTACAGGTCCTTTTCTCTCTCCTTAGTGTCCAACCTTTCATACAACTCTTCATATGCTTTATCCTTAGCCTTCGCCCCCTCTCTCTTTGCCATGCACCACATCTCCTTATACTCCTGTCTACTTTCTTCATCTCTCTGACAATCCCACTTCTTCTTTGCCAACCTCTTTCTCTGTATACTCTCCTGTACTTCCTCATTCCACCACCATGTCTCCTTGTTGTCCTTCCTCTGTCCAGCTGTCATACCAAGCACCTTTCTAGCCGTCTCCTTTACTAGCTCTGCTGTAGTTATCCAGCTATTTGGTAACTCTTCACTGCCACCCAGTGCCTGTCTTAACTCATCCCTGAACTCCACCTCACAATTACCCTTTTTCAATTTCCACCATTTGATCCTTGGTGCTGCCCTCACACTCCTCCTCCTCTTCTTGATCACCAACATCATCCTACAAACCACCATCCTATGCTGCCAAACTACACTTTCCCGGGTCAACACTTTACAGTCTCCAATCTCCTTCAAACTGGTCCTCCTACATAAGATATAATCCACCTGTGTGCATCTTCCTCCACTCTTGTATGTCACCCTATGCTCCTCTCCTTTGTTAAAATACATATTCACCACAGCCATGTCCATCCTTTTTGCAAAATCCACTACCATCTGACCTTCTGCATTCCTCTGTTTAACACCATACCTACCCATCACTTCCTCATCTCCTCTGTTCCCTTCACCAACATGCCCATTGAAATCTGCTCCAATCACCACTCTCTCACTCTTGGGTACAGTCATCACCACTTCATCCAACTCACTCCAAAATTTTTCTTTCTCATCCATCGCACACCCAACTTGTGGAACATATGTACTAAAAACACTCATAACAACACTGTATATGTCACCTAATGATAAGAAATGCAATAAGCATCTCTATATTTATATAGTACATACCTATACACACCCAAGTGCTTATATGTATGTGTGTGTATTTATAGAAGCAGGTTTGTTAGGTCAAGCCTTTATTGGCTTGCTCAGAACTCACCAATCAGAAGTGTTAAGTCCTGAATTGTCAACCATGCAGCACTAAGAGAAAAGAACTTGCCTCATTCACATCACCCATCTTAAAGCCAATTCCAGTGATTTGACAATGAATGGATTTTCCAAAATGGGTTAACTATCTGTAGTTTATTTATACACAAATCAACGTCTGATGATATTCCCATACTATATGTATGCATGCGTGTATGTATGTAAGTGGGAAAAAATGGTTGTAAATGGATGGATGGATAGATATCACCCTGTCCTCATGTACAAAATTGGAAAAAGAGAACTGATACCAATATATATATATATATATATATATATATATATATATATATATATATATATATCTCCATATCCATATATGGGTCTACTTCACTTCACTGAAAGCTCATTTCACTGAAACTCATTTGACTGAGCACACTTGACTGAAAGCTCACTTCACTGAAAACTCATTTGACTGAAACTCATTTCGTGGAAAGGTATATGCCCTTTTCCTCACTGTAGTGCAATCCTGGAGTTAGTATATACAGTAAGGGGGGGGGGGCGTAGCCCCCCCCCCCACCATAGTTTGCGTATATATTGTCTACTAAAAAGAGTTATTCATTGTAGTTGTAAGTATCCATGTATATGGTTTAAAATGTATAAAATAGATGGGGGATGCACCCCCCACACCCCCTTACTATATATACTAACTCCAGGATTGCACTACAATGGGGAAAAGGGCATATACCTTTCCACGAAATGAGTTTCAGTGAAGTGAAGCAGACCCATATATATATCTATATATATATATATATATATATATATATATATATATATATATATATATATTTACATGTGTGCGTGTGTGTGTGTGTGTGTGTGTGTGTGTGTGTGTGTGTGTCTGTGGTCTGTGTCATTTGATTGAATCCCAAATGGTCAAACTCAATTCACTAAAAATTAATTTTACTGTAATCACACTGTGAAAACTATCTTCACTAAAAATATGTGTTACATATTTATTGCATTTTCTTGCTGTCTGTTGCAAAAAAGAAAAAAAAATGTTTTCCTTGTTTCCCGTCTTTCCTGACCTAGAGTAGTCCAAATACAGGCTTTGCTGTATTCTGGAATTTTGGAAACTTCTTGTGTTGCCCATTTCCTTTCTTGGATAAAGGGAGGCTTCTTTGTTCACCAGTGGCAGTGGGGAGCTTGGAGCAGCTTATCTATCCCTGGAGGAGTGTTCCCAGCACAAGAACCTGGTAGTTTATTGGCTATTTTGGACCAATTTCTAGCTCTTTCAAGTCCCCCTGTATAAAACCTGCTTTAGCGCAGCTTTGAGTGATTTTGCGCATAGCGCAGCATCAGGCAGCGCCGCTTAATTGGGTTTAAACCATTCTCGGCTCCACAAAGTCTGCTCTTCACTTTTTCCCTTAGAACTGATCTAGTTCTCATAATAAACACCCTATTCCCACTCTAAAGCCTAGCACTTGCTCACTAAAGCAATTATATAAGTCAGCACTAAAAAATTAAAAGCACTACACTCTCACAAACTCCCCTTGAGTACTTTGTTCCCCATTGGCCCTTTTTTCAATTATAAAGGAATTCCCAATACTATTCTAGCATGTCCAAAGGTCAGTTGTCAATCTCCTCTCCGGTCCAGCTGGTGAATCTGGGAATCTTGAGGCAATGTTACAACTGCCTCATGTACACAGACAACCCTCTCCTCCCCCCAACAAATTCCAACACATGTAAGAGATGCAACCATATAGCCAAACTGGAGGCTAAGCTCTCTCAACTCAGTACTGGTGTAACCAGTCAGGAGGAGAAGGAAACCACACTCACTACAATTCCAGTCTTACACAGACCTACCATGACAGCAAACCAAACACATAAACACACAAAAACATACTCGGAGGCTCTAAATAAAAATCTGCCTAATCAGCAGAGACCTCCAAAGCAGACACCCAAGCAGCCACTACCCCAAAACAAAACAAGTGCAACACATACCTCACAAAGCCAGTGTGCCGAACAGTCACAGCCCTTAAGGCTAAACAACACACCTGATACACTTGTAATAGGTGACTCTATCGTCAGGCACACTGACGTCCCGCTCACCAGGATAAACAAGGAGAAGGTCACGGTAAGCTGCCTGTCGGGCGCTAGGATCCGCCACATAACACAAGCACTCAGGTCACTCCAAGGCAAGTACAAATATGACTCAGTCATTGTCCATGCTGGTGTGAATAACCTGAGACATACCTCACTGGACTACATGAAAAGAGACATAGAGGAGCTCTCTGAGCATGTAGCCCAGGCCGGTATGACTCTGACCTTGAGTAGCACCTTTCCCTCACCAAGAATGATGCCACAATATGAAGACAAGATGATCAATTTCAACAATTGGCTTAAGTATTGGTGTCATTCAAAGGGGATCCAATGCCTGTCTGCCTGGGATGACATGCTCTACAAGCCACGATGCTTCGCTAGGGACGGCTTACACCTGTCACCCCTGGGCTTTCGGATATTGGCAAAGGCTCTTGCCACCCCCATAGTGCCTTTTTTAGGCAAGGCTCAAAAGACAAACCCACCTCCATAGGTATCACAAGGGATCAGAAACTAAGAGTAATGCTACTCAACGCCAGAAGTCTAAACCTCAAGATGCACGCACTCGAAACTCTCCTTATCATGGAGAACATCGATATCTGTGCAGTAACAGAAACCTGGTTCAAGGCTCCCGAGAGCACCCCAGCACTACCAGGTTATACCTCATACCATGTTTTTCGGCCCCAAAACTTGGACCGAACCACAAAAGGAGGGGGAGTATCAATATTCGTCAAAGATACCCACACCTCCAGGTTGGTGGCACAGCACGAAGCATCAGAGACTATCCATGTGCAACTAACAGTGGGTAAAACTGCCTTCCAGTTTATAGCCTGCTACAAACCACTCTCCCAAACCCAGGAACCCCACTCGGCCTTCCTGACAACACTGGAAAATATGAAGGTCTCTCCAAACACCATTATACTGGGCGACTTCAACTACCCTAACATAGACTGGGAGCATTACTCTAGCACCAACACCCTAGCCCGAAGGTTTCTAGAATTTATAAACTCAAATGCTATGGAACAACTTGTTGCCACTCCCACAAGAGGGGAAAACATGCTGAACCTGATCACCACCAACATGGGGACTCTATGCTCCAGACCAGAAGTGTATCCCTCACTGGTAAGATCAGACCATAAACTAATCTCACTAGATATTCACATCCCGACCCCAGCCCCTGACCAGAAAACCACAGTGAAAAACTTCTCTAAAACAAATTTCACACTCCTCAAAACTGAGGTGGAATCCTTCAAAGCCCCCTGGCCTGTGGAAAATACGGCCCAGACCGCAGAATCCTTTATAAACGCAGTCTATGAACACCTCCAGGAATGCATGGATCATGCAACCCCAAATAAAACCAAGACCCAATCCTCCAAAGTTAGGCGTCCTGTCTGGTGGACCCCAGCCATAAACAAACTATACAATAGAAGGAGGAAGCTACTACATGATAGAGCAAAATCCCAAAAAGGGAAGGCATCTCTGATCAGTATTAGCAAAAAACTACAGGCACTCATAAAATCGTCTAAGGCCAGCTTCGAGAGAAAAATTGCACAGGACACTAAGGATAATCACAAGGCTTTCTTTAGTTATGTTAGGAACCTGGGTGGGAATTCCCAGATATGCTCAGAATTAGTCCAAAATGACAATAAATACACCGAACCCACAGACATTGCCAGCATCCTAGCTGACAGGTTCAGCACAAACCCCCCCCCCCTTCCCCACCAAAAGGGCAAATATCTATCCCAGCAGAGTGCTGCCCCCCTGACATCTCAGATGCTCAGGTAAGAGCCACCCTCTCCAAAGCAAAAAACACAGCATCAATGGGACCAGACAGTGTCCCGGGCTGCGTCCTACATGAACTCCAAGAAGACCTAAACCCAAACATAAAACTACCATTCAATCTCAGCCTTACTACAGGATATGTACCCAAAGAGTGGCGTACAGCAACAGTGGTCCATCTCCACAAAGGTGGTGCCTCAACGGATCCTGGAAACTATTGCCCCATAAGCCTGACTAGCTTGGTCTGCAAAGCTATGGAAAGGATCATCATGGACCTCATAAATAAAGATATTGAGGACATACAGACACTGGATCCTACCCAGTTCGGCTTTGTTAAGGGCAGATCCTGCCTCTTAAACCTGGTTGATTTCTTTGAAACAGTCACCAAGGCCATTGATGAGGGGAAGGTGGTCCACACAGCCTACCTGGACCTTGCAAAAGCCTTCGATACAATACCCCATGCGGGCATTATAGATAAGCTCACCAGCTTAAACATAAACCCCTATGTCACTAGATTGGTTGCAAACTGGCTCAAGGACAGAACCCACATGGTTAGAATTGCTGGAGCCATGTCAGACTCCAAACCAGTTACAAGTGGCATCCCACAAGGCTCAGTCCTGGGACCTCTCTTGTTCAGTATATATTTCTCAGCGGTACAGGCCAACACGGACGGACTGTGGCTGACCACGTTCGCAGATGACTGTAAACTGGGTGCCATAATCGACTCTCCAGCCAACACAAGCATCCTACAAAAGGGACTCATAGAAACAGACAACTGGTGCCAGAACCATGGCCTCAAGCTAAACGTCAAAAAGTGTATAGTCAACCCCTTTGGCAAAAACAAAGTGCCCACAAATTACCACATAGCTGGTAATCCATTAAGTACGGAAGAAGTAATTAGGGACCTGGGGACCCAAGTTGATAGCAATCTTTCATTTGACAACCACGTGGCCAAAGTGGTTAGAAAAACATTTTATATAGCTCACCTAATCATGAAGGGATTCACATCTAGATCAGGGGAGGTCATCGTGCCTCTTTACTCATCCCTCATCAGGCCCATAATTGAGTACAATGCCCCTTTTGGGATGTACCTTACCAGACACCTGCAGCAACTGGAAAGACCCCAAAAGTACCTCACCAAGAGGATCAAAGGGCTTAAACAGATGCCATATGCTGCCCGGTTAAAGAAACTCCAGCTCTACTCAGTGGCATACCGCCTGCTCAGAGGCGATCTGTGCCTGACGTATAAAGCCATGTCCAACCCGGAATTAATGGACATGCTGCACCTCAGAAAATCCAAATCCCATCGAGCTACGCGCTCAAGAGACTTGAACCTCAGCACTGAAATAAATAGGACATGCTGGAGGGACAGATTCATAACCCAGAGGCTCCCTTCACTCTGGAATAAAATCCCAGTCCAGGTTAGGCAGAGTCCCTCATTGGCTCTCTTCAAGAGGAATCTTGATGATTGGATGGGAGATAGTAGGTTTACCCCGGGTATCACTTCTGTGTCACTGTTAGACAGAGGCACAGTATACTACCCTCGAAAAAGGGCATAGCAAAATTCATTTAAAATGGGTGGCGAAAGCCAAACACACTCTGGCTAGGCTTATAAATGCCCTACGGCAGATAGCCTACTATGAACCTATGAACCTATAACAATTTTTTTGCTGGGGGGCAAGCCCCCTTGCACCTACCAAGCCCCCCACACCTCACATATACATATATATATATATATATATATATATATATATATATATATATATATATATACACATATACTAACTCTAATGTTGCAGAACCACAGAGAAAAAGAAAAAAAACACCACACACAGGGAATCATTGCTGGAGTGCAAACACAAGCATCTACAAATCTTGAGTATAAGATGACGTTGACCATTGCAATCTATGCAAACTATGTTAGACTCACTTTCCTAACAACTGCTATAATAAGAAATACCATCATGTACTTTATATAGACATCTACACTTTTCTATCAACTATTTTCAGTCAAATGAGTTTGACCATTTGGTATTCAATCAAACTACATAGACCAGTGTTCATCTATCTATCTATAAATAAATAGAAATAGATAGGTATGTGTATAAAAAGCTTTCAATTTGTAGACAAGTTAACACTGAAGAACCTCTATGCCCACAGCACCATACAGTCGTGTTCCATCTTAAAGTTATTGACAATCATTTATTATGAAATATGAAAACATGCTTCTTATGCCTCTAGTTTTGCTCATTAAAATGAATACTTATATAAATAAAACAGATTCCATGCATAGGGAATAGCATGCTATTCAACATATACACTCTCAGCACCCTAATATCCAGTCTTGTTTTCAAGCTATTCATCTTTTCTAAAAATCGGAAAATTATTTTTGGCTTTGTTTTTTTTTTATGTAAAGGCAGTTGAGCAAATATATGCATACATATATATATTAAATTGTAGATTTCTTTACTAAATAATATACAGAATAAATGTATCAGCATCAGTGTCTATGTGATTTGATTTTGAATATTTAACTACTATTGCAGTAAATATGAAAACAATACTTCTGCTGCAACTCAAATTATTTAAATACGTTTTTAGAATTTGTCAATACTGTTAAAGTGGTGATAGCTACTAATGATGCTTATTTGGTGGCAATAATAACTTATGATGCTGGAAACATTGACCTGCTTATCTGGTTGTTCATATCCTATCTATCAATTTAGAAAAAGGGGTGTAATAAAAAATCATATCCCAGCTACAGTAATACAGAGCTTACATACATTTTACCAACTTCATCACAAACTATTGCAAATATAATGATTATCAAACTAGTTAAAAATCTTGATGATTTTTAAAGCTAATCAATTAATCCAGACAGGACACATACAGCTAACATTTAATGTTCTCTCCCTTACATTTATGCCAAACCTGGGCAAAGGTGAAAGCTAGAATAAATTGTAGATACTAAGCTAATGGAAAAAGTTTCAAACATCTCACACACTGAAATATTTTAATGTGATAATACAATGGATATATGAGTATGAAGTCTTTAAATAATCTGTTTTGCTTTCTTCTAGGTACAGTTTATCACCTGTAAATTATTATTCCAAGATGTCTAAAGCCATGTGATATAGCTGTGTGACATCTCTGCTCTGGATCAGTAATCCAGGAGCCTTAATCCTAGTCACTGACACTGGAGATGGATGTTCACCTGGAACAAAAATAGATACACAAAGTATTTCCAGATGCAGCTCTCTGCAACAAGCACACTTTTTCTTAAGAGCACACAGGTAACATAGTCAGTCCAGGGGCTGGGTTTCCCTCTGTCTCTCTTCAGGCCTCCAATAAGACTCTCCACTGGCACAGTTGTAGAGTTTAGTCCTCAGCCGAGTGTTCCAAGCCAAGTCCTCCACCACCCTCTCTGTGAAACCAGTGCTCTTTGTCTCTGCTCCAAGTAGCTGACACACACTCTTTTAGATTTGATTTTCATACACACACATGGGAAAGGCTGACACAGATTTACCAGCTATGCCCTCTTCTGCCCAGTCTACAAGGTAGGTACTGCCACCAGAACACTCCAGCTACTCTAAGGCTCTTACAAGAGTACCCAATTAATTAAAATTAATACTAATAAAATGGTAGTGTTTGACCAATGCAGAAAGCCTTTCAAGAATGGCCAAAGTGTCACCAAATAAATATAATTACTCTCAAAGGTTAAAATATTCTGTAAAAGACCAGCCACAATGAAAAGTTTTAATATATTTAATAATAAATTATGAAAAAACATGAAAACACCAAATATCTATTTATAATAAACACCAAAGTTTCAATCATAGGAAATATTAAAAATAACACAGATGGATAGATTCACACAGTTACAGAAAAACAGTAATTAACTAATCTCACTATATTTTCCTGACTTGATCTAAAGAATTACTGTTTCCTACTTAATTAATAAAGCAAGGCAAGATGAAATGGGTGAGTGGTCTTGTCAGTTCTAAAACAGAATGCTCTGAGATTTCTATCTCATCTAGTATTAAAACATAATTTCAGTGCTGGATTACAGAAGGACATCACATACTTCTGGTCATCTGACTCTGGTTCCCACACTATTCCCTTACTAGAAACAGAATGTAGCACATAGGTGCTACCATGCACGCAGACAGCTTTGCTGAGATATGTTATAACATCTGGAAGCTGTAAAACCATTTCAAAACTTCCATCCTTCCAGGGTAGAAATTACTTCACCACAAGGACAATACAGAAGGATTCCTAGCCCTGATCTTCACAGACATTTCATCTCTAGCTGCAATCAGAACTGTAAGATATAAGTGTTATGGCCTAAACCAGATAGTTTAATTTCAGACTATTTTTCAAAGTTAGCTGGACTGAGATTAACCTCTTCTCTTCCAGTATCCTCTGTTACAATATATTCATTTCAGCAGTTACACTACAGTCTGACATACAGGTGTATTTCTTTTCTGTCCAGTAGGACCCACTGTTGGTTTATTTTTAACAAAGTCAGCTTTGCAAATACATTTTCAACACAAGCACCTGTGTAAATCAGTTTGATACATATAATTCTTTACAAAACTCCAGCTAGCTATGTTGGCATATGTCACACATCTACTGCTCTACTTCTCTTGGCATAGCTGGCAATACCTCACATCATCGCAAACTGTACCAAACCTGGTACAGTATTTCTCAATATAAGATGTGTATAGCCATATAAAATGTATAGCTTTGTTTCTAGATAATTATACCAATGCCTCTGCATGCAGCAGTTTGTATCAAATCCCATTTATAACATTCAGTTTCAGTGGTGCAACAGGTAGCATACTTGCTTTTGGTGAAGAAGGCAGTAGGTTCTATTCCCACACCAGGTAGATAGATTGCTGACACTATAATGCAGCATAAGGGGAATTCTGCACTCATGAGTAGGTCATCCTTCAGATCAGATGGTTAACCAAGGCCCCATACACCTGAGTTGGTGGTAGCCCAGGTGGATGTAAAATATCTCACTGCACCTATCAAAAAGAGCAGGGCTCCTTTATTTTGCACAACATAGAAATGTGTTATTTACAAATCTACAAAATGTACATATTTCCAGGCATATGTCTAGACTGCGGTGGTGGTGCTGCGGTAGCATTGTCGCCTCACTGTAAGATGTTGTCCTGTTCAATTCTCAGCTAGAGCGTCTTTTGTGTGGAGACATGCGTGAATGGGCGTACCTTCATTGAAGGTTGTGCGTCAGGGCCGGCAACTCGGCATGTAAAATTCTACTGCCAATCATTAGTGGACCGGAGTTCCGCTGTGGCGACCCCTAACCGGGAAAAGCTGAAAGACACAACATGTATATACACGTCTATATTTTGTTACTATTTATCATTTTTTTATAACATCCTCATTATTATTCTTCCATAACTGTTCCTCACTCCTTCTTCCACAATCATAATCTAATTTTTCAAAATATATCTGCTAAAATAAAATTTTCATTAACAAAATGTAATTCAGTCTTTCATTCCAAATAATCTACATTATATAAAATAAATTATTTTTCTACTCTTCACACATTCTTCTTGTTCTTATGATATCCATGCATAATCATATTCATATATATATTGTTTATGTTGTTAATATTCTCAAATAATTTTCTTCACACAACTTTTTTCAAAGTTTCACCACTCTTTTACATTTCAAAAAAACATAAGAAACCAACCAGCCTCTGAGCAGTGAGTGATTCCACTAATAAATCCAAAAAATACCAAAAAAATAAGGTTGAACAGTTTGTCTGATTAAGCAATGTGAATCATTGCAAAAGTGCTTACCAACAATAAGTTATTTGTACTTTTATTTGCTGTGAGTTACATTTTCTATGCTTCTGCCAGAGTGTTCCACCTTATTTATTGGTGTTTTTGGATTTCAAAAAACATGCTTCGTTTTCTCTTCCTCCCCACAAAATAAAAACACTCTTTCAACTATCTTTTTATATGGCATATTCCCGTTTACTGGTAATTAATTTATTACTAGTCTCCACAGGAAATCCTGAGACTCTATTATCTTGATGCAACATGTTTACATAATAATGTTGCTTTACCACATTATTATTATACCATATTATACCATATTCTTCTAACTTTCTCCATATCAGCACATTTACTTTATGTGTTAGCATTGTTCAGGGGCGGCCCGTGCTATTGGACTGCCGGACTTGCAGCCCCCTCAACTTCAAACAAAAAAAATAAAAAGGAATAAATAGAAAAAAATATTTTAAAATTTCGCGGACTTCGCGCATGCGCACTAGTCCGGACTGCTGCTGAGACAGTCTGGAGCATGCGCAGATTGTCTCAGCAGCAGTCCTGATTGAGAAACATGGACAGGAGCGCTCCCACAAGTCTGTGCGTCGGGGTCAGATGGCAACGTCAGCAGTCAGGAGTTCGTCGGGTGAAGGATCTCGGGTCTGGATTGGAGTTTGCTGCAGGGGAAGATCTCGCGACGGGCAGGGTCGGATTTACACGGGTTTTCAGCTGCAGTCTCGTCAGGGGAAGATGCATTTAGGATTTATGGTGGTTTTGCGGGGAAGATGCGTTTAGGATTTATCGTGGTTTTGCAGACAGGGATTTGGATTTACTACAGGACCAGGTGTGTGTGTGTGTGTGTGTGTGTGTGTGTGTGTGTGTGTGTGTGTGTGTGTGTGTGTGTGTGTGTGTGTGAGAAAATACCCCAGGTGCAATATACTGGTGGTTAGACTCATGGTGGTGTGGTAGGGAATACCTCAGGCTTGAACCCTGTACCTTGTATGCAGGTGTTAAAGACCTGAATTCCCTACCCACCACCATTTGTAAAAAAATTGCAGATTTTTGCCTCATATTTGATCTGATCTATTCCTCATAATATCTGTGGTTTGTAAATATTGCAATGCTTGATATTTGATGGTGCAGTGGTAGCATTGTTGCCTCACAGCTGCAGGTTTTTGGGTTTGATTCTTGGCTGGGGTGCCTTCTTTGTGGGGGGGTCTGTATCTTCTCCCTGTGTTTGTGTGGGTTTGCTTTTGTGTCCTCCCATGTTACAAAGACATGTCTGCATTATTTCTTCCTGGGCCTCTGCTGAGAATTGTGTTTTTTGTTCCAAGTCAGACTGTCCTGATTACCAAATGTTAAATAAAATTGACAGGCATTTGAATTTCAGACTTCAGGTTTCTGAATGTTTACTTCCTTACATATTTGATGGTGCAGTAGCAGTATTGTTGCCTCACAGCTATAGGTTTTCTGGTTTGATTCTTGGCTGGGGTGCCTTCTGTGTGGAGTCTGCATCTTATCCCTGTGTTTGTGTGGATTTGCTCTGGTGTCCTGCCATTTTACAAAGACATGTGTCTACAGTATTTCTCGCTGGGCCTCTGCTGAAAATTGTTTTTGTTCCGTCAGAAGTAAAATTGACAGGCATTTGAATTTCAGACTTCATATTCTTCAGAAAATACATAATAACACAACCTTTTATTCTAGCAATTTTCTAAGTTTATAAGATGAATATTTGAAATTTGTCCCAATTTTTGGGACTGTAATACCCTGTTAGTGGCTTTGTCCAGGTTTTTTGTGCTAAGGTTGACAGCTATGGCAAGAACTGAATTCACTGAATATGTTTGAGGGCTGTATTCCCTCATTACTGGGTTTGTCCAGGTGTTTTGTGCTAAGAGGTTGACAGCTATGGTGAGAAATGATAGCCATTTAAGTTTCAGTCTTTCTCTCTTTCACAAAGCAACTGATTTGGCGTAGTGGTATGTTGCTCTTGACTGTTTTGCACAGCGACCTTGGCAGTAAAATGTACGGTGGTAACACAGCATTTTTCTTTCACAAAGCAGGTGATTTGGCATAGTGGTATGTTGTTCTGACTCTTTTGCACAGGGACCTTGGCAGTAAAATGTATGGTGGTAACATAGCATTTTATTCTAGCAGCTTTCCAAGATTATACAAGCAATGTTTAATGTGTCCCTGGTTTTTGCCCTTTTGACCCACCCCAATAAATTTGTTTTTTTCCAGACTTCTTGTGCTGCGAAGTTGAGATGCAGTTGAGTATTGAGTAGATTTTACAAGGAGCTGAGAGCTGCAGGGGAAGAGAAGTTTAGTGCTGATTATGCTAAATCAGCTGACATTGCTAATAGCACAACAGGTTGTGTACTTGCTTTTGATGCAGAAGGTTGTTGGTTCTACTCCCATAAGGGGTGAATGCTGCCGTACTGAAAGTTAAGATACTAACGCCTGTTATCAGTTTGCCATCAATTTCCTATTGCAGTATTACTAGCTTATTTTTAATGTAATTTAGGCAATTTATTCCTCAGGGGCATCGGACACTTTATTTTTCGATGAAACCATGAAATATAAAGGTGATTGCTAGCAGCAACCTCTTCATTACAGATTTATTTAACGTGGAATTATTTAGATGACTTTTTTACTACTTCAGAGATTGTGCATATTTACTGATAATGGTGGACTGTAGAATTGTGCATATTTACTGATAATAGTGGACTGTAGAAGTTTGAGTAGACTTTTATGATGGAAATGTTCTGAATTGGGCAGTTTTGTTTCATTGTTTACTGGAAAAATGTTCAAAGCAATAGGAAGGTGTATCAAAGAGCACATGTATGTTTCATATGCAAGGGGCCTATGATTTGAAAACAGCCCACAATTAATTTTTATCTGCCACGGGTAAAATGTATTTTCTTTGAATGTGGGTTTTAATGTTGTTTCAATGAATGTGAGTTTCAAGGGCAGAGAAGTTTTAATGCCAAGTTTGTTTAGCAGATGTCTTAGTGTTTGTGCTGTAAAATGCAAAATAAAACTTTCAAATGAAGTTCAAATCATCATAGAAGTAAATCAGTATGCACATTAGTGCTTATGGTAAATGGAGTGAAATAACAAAGTAATGGATCATTGGAATGGCTGCAGGGGGAGGCTCCATTCGACCATGGTTTTGTGAGGGGGAAGGGCGGCAAACTTAGACAGCCCCAGCTGAACTATACCTCCCAACTGTCCAGATTTTCAAAGAATGAATAGATTTTTTGCTTCTTATTTTTGGTTTGTTCCTCATAAAATTTGTGGTTTTCTGGAAAATCATTTAGGAATTAAGTCACTAAATAATGACACACTAGTTACAGACTTCATAACCTTCAGAAAAATGCATGCTAAAGTAAGACCTGTTCTATCAACTGTCCCAGTTTATACAAGAGCAATTTTTAGTACTGTTTATATGTTCCCCCAATATATTTGGCATTGTCCAGATTTATGTCCCAGTTTATACAAGAGCAATTTTTAGTACTGTTTATATGTTCCCCCAATATATTTGGCCTTGTCCAGATTTATTGCATTAACAGGTTGAGAGGTACATGCAAATAAATTGCTTTATAGAATTAGGCATAGCCAATCTCTCAACTGTCCCCGATTTTGGCTCAAAATGTTGCTCTTCCCCCTAATAATCCCTCCGCAAAATAGCAATTTTGGAAGAAAACATGTCTAGGATCATTCATTTTATAAGCTACTTCACTCACTATCACATTTATTACTAGTTGTTCTTCTTCTTCTTTCGGCTTTTCCCAGTTAGGGTTCGCCACAGCAGAACTCCGGTCTGCTAATGATTGGCAGTAGATTTTTTTACGGGTGCCGAGGTGCCAGCTTGATGCCCAACCTTCAACAAAGGTATGCACATTCAACGCATGTCTTTTGAACGCCACTCAACCATGGGGAGGGCATGGAGACTCCACACAGAAGGCGCTCCAGCCAAGAATCGAATGGGAGAACCTCTTGCTGTGAGGCAACAATGCTACCGCTGCACCACCACATTACTAGTGCAAACAGTATTTCACTCATGGAACATCCTTGTCATCTTTGTCACACGTCATGCATATTTCTTTACTCAGTCACCCATTCACTAACACACTCACTCCATTATTTTGATATGTTGACATACACACTCTCCTCATTACATATCCCATAGTTCTCCATAATATCCCACAAAGCTTCATGTCCTACTTTATCAAATACCTTGATAATATCACCTACCATAAGTTTCACATCCTCTCTTTTATTTACAATATCATCCACTGTTTCTTTCATAACCAGTAACTATTCTTGACACCCATTTTCTTTTATATTGTATATACTTTCATCCATAATATCTCCAATCCTTTCTTCTCTTTTCCTCTGTATTATTCTCATAAAAATTCATAATCTGTTATTTATTGTAAATGGCACCATTTTTTATTTCATTCTTCTCATTTTTCTTCCATATACATTTTAATATTTCACTTCATAACTCTACAGAAATAAACCTTTCCTTCAACCATTCATTCAGTACATTTACAAATTCTCTTTGCCAGTCCATTAATTTCTTGTACATACCGTACCCTATATCATCAGGGCCTGATACTGAATCAACATTTACTTTTCTAAGTACTTCATTTAATTCATTAATAGTAATTACTTTCAAATTCTTCCTTAGCTCATTTTGGATTTTTTTACTTTCCATTCTCTCTTATATTCCTTCACTTTTATACACATTTTCCACATGCTGTACTACAATACTCATAATTTGATCCTGTTTTCTTTTTACCTCATTATACTAATATTATTCTTTACTATTTTACCAAAGTATGCAGACACCTCCTCCTTTCAGGCTTGTAAATAATATTTCTGCCTAAACAGTACTGCCTTACTTTTTTCTTGATTTCTTTTATATATTATTTCCATATTATAATACTCTCTTGGATTATTCCTTAAATTCTCTAATACAGCTCTATGATTTTTCCCATGCTTCACTTTTTTTTCCTTTCTTACATCATTCTGACATTGAAAAGCACATTTTACACTTTTTCTTAAATTCAGGCCATGATTCAGACCAAGATTTATAGAAGTCCTTCAAGGTTATATGATCCTTACATAACTGCACTACTTCACACTCTCTAACTTTATCCCATAATCTCTTATTTGTTCTTTTTTTCTTATTTTAATATACTCCCTTCTTTCTATCACCTCCATCACTAAGGAAGATAAAGTCAGAGAAAGCAGCAGGTTCAGAAGAGGTCACAGCAGGTATGATAAAGGTGCTGGATGAGACAGGGGAGACATGGCTCCAAAGGGTACTCATAGCAATGGGGAGAGAAAGGCATATCCCAGATGACTGGAGAAGAAGCATGCTCATGCCAGTGTACAAGAACAAAGGGGACATCCACAACTGTGAACAGTACAGAGCTATCAAACTCCTGTAACACTGCATCAAAACTCTAGAGAGGGTGAGTGATAAACGGATATGCAGAATAGTAGAAAGTAAGATGGGAAGTGGGCAGTTCAGATTCAGATCAGGATGCAGCACAACTGACCCCATGTTTGCAGTGAGATAGATAACTGAGTAGAAGATTGAGATGAGGAAAGAGTCCAACGGGGCATTCCTAGACTTACAGAAAGTGTATAACAAGGTCCCATGAAAGCTGATTTAAGCAGTACTGCAGTGGTTCAAAGTCCCAGAAACACTGGTAGAATTAGTGCAGGCTATGTATAAGGACCCAATGACTCAAGTATGAACAGTGTTCAGTCTCACAGAAGGGTTCCCAGTAGGAGTGAGTGTGCACCAGGGTTCATCTCTGACTCTGAGTCCACTGCTGTTCATACTGTTGATGGTCTACATTAGCAAACAAGTCAGGGGGACAGATCAACAATGTTGCTGTATGCAGATGACATGACATTACAGGCAGACTCTGAGCAAAAATTTCAGCAAAGGCTATGGGAATGAAATGCAAAAGTGAAGGCACATGGGATGAAACTAAGTACAGATAAGACAGTGGTAATGACATCAAATTGGGGAAATCAGAAGATTAGAATATAGATGGAAGGGAAGATAGTGGAACAGGTTAACAGCTTCAATCAGCTGGTAAACTCCCCTACCAGAGGTGAAAACATATTGGACCTGGTCATCACCTACATGGGCGACAGGAGTTCCACACCGTAGGTCAACCTGTCACTGGTTAGATCAGACCATAAACTAATCACTCTGGATGTCCACACCCCACCACCACCCCCAACTAAGGAAACCACAGTAAAAAAATTTTCTAAAGCAAACTTCACATTACTTAAGACAGAAGTGGTAAGTTTCACAGCCCCCACGCTAAAGGATAATGCTGCCCAAGATGCAGAAACCTTTACAAATGCACTCTATGAGCACCTACAAGGATGCATGGATCGTGCCATCCCTAGCAAAACCAAGACTCACTCCTCTAAGAGAAGGAAACCAGTTTGCTGGACCCCTGCAATAAACAGGCTATACAATAGAAGGAGGAAACTAGTTCAGAAAAAAAGCAAATCCCAAGAAGGAAAGACATCCCTGACCAGTATCAGTAAGAAACTAGGGTCCCTCATGAAATCATCCAAGGCTAACTTCGAAAGAAAAATAGCCAAGGATTCAAAAGATAACCACAAAGCCTTCTTTAGGTATGTTAAGAATCTAAGTGGCAACTCACAGATATGCACTGAACTACTGCAAAATAGCACAAAATATACTGAACCTACTGATATTGCCAACATCCTGGCAGATAGATTCAGTGCAAACTTCACCCCCCTATCACCTCCAAAAGGGCCTACAACAATACCGGAAAAGTGTGGTGTCCCAAAAATCACAGACGCACAGGAGAAAACAGCCCTTTCAAAAGCCAAGAAAACAGTGTCAATGGGACCAGATGGTGTCCCAGGCTGTGTCTTGCACGAACTACAGAATGAACTAACCCCCCACCTAAACACGCTGTTCAACCTCAGCCTCTCCACAGGCTACGTGCCCATAGAATGGTGCACAGCAATGGTTATTCCTCTCCACAAAGGAGGGGCCACAACTGACCCTGGTAGCTATCGCCCCATAAGCCTGACTAGCCTGGTCTGCAAAGCTATGGAGCGCATCATCAATGAACGCATTAACAAAGATATTGGGAACCTCCAAACACTTGACCCGACCCAGTTCGGCTTTGTTAAGGGAAGATCATGCCTACTAAACCTGGTTGACTTCTTCGAGACAGTCATTAAGGCCATAGACGAAGGAAAGGTGGTTCACACAGCCTACCTTGACTTCGCCAAGGCTTTCGACACCATTCCCCACTCGGGTATTATAGAAAAACTCACCAGCCTGAACATAAACCCCTTCGTCATGAGATGGGTTGCCAACTAGCTTACAGACAGAACTCACACGGTAAGAATAGCGGTCTCCAGGTCCCACTCTAAACCAGTCACAAGTGGTGTCCCGCAAGGCTTGGTTCTGGGACCCCTACTGTTCGGCATATACTTCTCAGAAGTACAGGCAAACACAGGAGGACTATGGCTAACCAATTTCACCAATGACTGCAAACTGGGAGCTATAATTGACTCTCCGGGTAACACGGACATCCTCCAAAAGGGCCTTACTGAGACGGACACCTGGTGTCAAAGTCATGGCCTCAAGCTAAATGCCAAAAAATGCATAGCCATCCCATTTGGGAAAAACAAAACACCCATGAATTACCACATAGGTGGCAGCCCCCTTAATACAGAAGAGGTAATAAGAGATCTGGGAACCCAGGTAGATAGTAATCTCTCCTTTGATAATCATATTGCCAAAGTAGTTAGGAAATCCTTCTATGTAGCCCATATAATTACTAAAGGGTTTGCATCTAGAAATAATGAGGTTATAGTGACCCTCTACTCGTCACTCATCAGACCCATCATAGAGTACAATGCCCATTTGGGATGTACCTCACAAGACACTTCCAACAGCTGGAAAGACCACAAAAGTACCTCACCAAGAGGATTACTGGCCTCAAACACATGTCCTATGCAGCCCGACTGAAATAACTCCGACTGTACTCAGTGGCATATCGCTTACTCAGAGGTGATCTCTGCCTGACTTACAAAGCTATGTCCAACTCAGAATTGATGGACATGCTTCACCTAAAGAAATCCAAGTCACTGCGAGCCACGCGCTCTAGTGAGCTAACCTCGCCACAACAATAAATAGAACATGCTGGAGGGATAGATTCCTGTCACAGAGACTCCTCATGCTTTGGAACAAAATTCCAAATTACATCAGGCAGAGCCCCTCACTAACACTCTTCAAGATAAACCTTGATGAGTGGATGGGCAACAGAAAATACACCCCTGGGATCACTTTATTGGCTCTGCTTGACAGAGGATCAGTTAATTAATCAATGGGGCGGCAAAAGCCGACACACTCTGGCTGGGCTTATAAATGCCCTCTAGCCTAGTACCTACCTATGAACCTAAGTAACTGGGAGGGGTGGTTGAGGAAAAGGGAAGCCTTAATGAAGATGTCAAAGCTAGAATCAGAGGGGCTGCAGCCAATTGGCATAGAGTATCAGGTGCAGTGCATGACAGAAGAATACCAAAGAAGCTTAAAAGTAAGGAGTACAAAACAGTGGTGTGACTAGTACTACTGTATGGCACAGAAACCTGGGCTGTAAAGGCAGAGCAGATGAGAAAGGCATAGGTGATGGAATTAAAGTGCCTGGAAGAGTGGTAGTATGCACATTGTGGGACAGATAAAGAAATGAGGACATAAGAACAGAAGCCAAAGTATCTCCAATTGCAGAAAAGATCAAGGAGAACAGATTACAGTGGTATGGGAACTTGTGCAGAGAAACAGAAAACAATCTGGGGAAGAAGATTTGGGACAGACAGGAAGAAATTAAGAGGAAATGAGGGCATCCAGCAAAGAGGTAGATGGATTGTGCAACAGAAGATCTGAGACAGTCAGACATGAGTGTCAGAAAAGGCAAGAGTGTGGCACTGGAGTGAGAGGGATGGCATCAGTTAATACAACACCCTGACCCCATGTAGAAAATGGGAAGAAATGGTTTGATGATGATTCCATCACCTCCGCCCATATTGCCAAATGGTCTGAAAAACCCAGCACATCTTTATCACCATCTGCTACCCACAAAACGTGCTAAAATAACAAATAATAAATTTCAAATCCAAGTGCCCACTTTCTATGAGCCCAGTGACTTTTGTTCCACACAGTTAGCTTACCTCATTTTATCCTTACTGTATTTTTTTACATCGTTCCCTTTCTTTTCACATTTCCCCCTTAAATTAACATTAAAGTCCCCTGCAGTTATAATTTTCATGTTAACCACCACATAGTGTAATTTGATGAGACAGATTCTCTCTTTCCTTCCTAATTAAATATGCATACAATGCTATAATTCTGCAGATATATTCTCTTCAACTTGCATCCACAGCCATGTACCTTCCTATCCTTACCAGTATTACATCTAGTATTTTCACTTCCTCGGTTGCATATTATATATCCAAACCACAGTCATTCTGTTTGCAGTCATTCTTCACTTGTCAGGAATCTTACATCCTCTAACACAATAACATCCACATCTCATTTAGCACATCATTGCAGTGTCCCTGTCCTTCTTACATCCACATCTCATTTAGCACACCATTGCAGTATCCCTGTCCTTCTTACATCCACATCTCATTTAGCACACCATTGCATTGTCCCTGTCCTTACATCCACATCTCATTTAGCACACCATTGCAGTGTCCCTGTCCTTCTTACATCCACATCTCATTTAGCACACCACTGCAGTGTCCCTGTCCTTCTAACATCCACATCTCATTTAGCACACCATTGCAGTGTCCCTGTCCTTCTTACATCCACATCTCATTTAGCACACCACTTCAGTGTCCCTGCCTTTCTTACATCCACATCTCATTTATCACACCACTGCAGTGTCCCTGTCCTTACATGCACATCTCATTTAGCACACCATTGCAGTGTCCCTGTCCTTCTTCAATGCACATCTCATTTAGCACACCATTGCAGTGTCCCTGTCCTTCTTACATGCACATCTCATTTAGCACACCATTGCAGTGTCCCTGTCCTTCTTACATCCACATCTCATTTAGCACACCATTGCAGTGTCCCTGTCCTTCTTACATGCACATCTCATTTAGCACACCATTGCAGTGTCCCTGTCCTTCTTACATACACATCTCATTTAGCACACCATTGCATTGTCCCTGTCCTTCTTACATCCACATCTCATTTAGCACACCATTGCAGTGTCCCTGTCCTTCTTACATACACATCTCATTTAGCACACCATTGCAGTGTCCCTGTCCTTCTTACATCCACATCTCATTTAGCACACCATTGCAGTGTCCCTGTCCTTCTTACATCCACATCTCATTTAGCACACCATTGCAGTGTCCCTGTCCTTCTTACATGCACATCTAATTTAACACACCATTGCAGTGTCCCTGTCCTTCTTACATCCACATCTCATTTAGCTTACCATTGCAGTGTCCCTGTCCTTCTAACATGCACATCTCATTTAACACACCATTGCAGTGTCCCTATCCTTCTTACATCCACATCTCATTTAGCACACCATTGCAGTGTCCCTGTCCTTCTTACATCCACATCTCATTTAGCACACCATTGCAGTGTCCCTGTCCTTCTTACATCCACATCTCATTTAGCACACCATTGCAGTGTCCCTGTCCTTCTCACATCCACATCTCATTTAGCACACCATTGCAGTGTCCCTGTCCTTCTCACATCCACATCTCATTTAGCACACCATTGCAGTGTCCCTGTCCTTCTTACATCCTCATCTCATTTAGCACACCATTGCAGTGTCCCTGTCCTTCTTACATCCACATCTCATTTAGCACACCATTGCAGTGTCCCTGTCCTTCTTACATCCACATCTCATTTAGCACACCATTGCAGTGTCCCTGTCCTTCTTACATCCACATCTCATTTAGCACACCATTGCAGTGTCCCTGTCCTTCTTACATCCACATCTCATTTAACACACTACTGCAGTGTCCCTGTCCTTACATGCACATCCCATTTAGCACACCATTGCAGTGTTCCTGTCCTTCTTACATGCACATCTCATTTAGCACAGCATTACAGTGTCCTTGTCCTTCTTACATCCACATCTCATTTAGCACACCATTGCAGTGTCCTTGTCCTTCTTACATGTACATCTCATTTAGCACACCATTGCAGTGTCCCTGTCCTCCTTACATCCACATCTCATTTAGCACACCATTGCAGTGTCTCTGTCCTTCTTACATGCACATCTCATTTAACACACCATTGCAGTGTCCCTGTCCTTCTTACATCCACATCTCATTTAGCACACCATTGCAGTGTCCCTGTCCTTCTTACATCCACATCTCATTTAGCACACCATTGCAGTGTCCCTGTCCTTCTTACATCCACATCTCATTTAGCACACCATTGCAGTGTCCCTGTCCTTCTTACATCCACATCTCATTTAGCACACCATTGCAGTGTCCCTGTCCTTCTTACATGCACATCTCATTTAGCACACCATTGCAGTGTCCCTGTCCTTCTTACAGTGCTAATAATGCTGTTATCATTTACTGAAACTTCTCTAAACTTGCTACTTTTCATTCCTTTTAAGTTTAGGGGAAATATTTTTAAATTTTCATTTTCTTATTTTTACTCTTTCCCTAACTGAATATTTTTCCTGAGTGTATCTACAAATAATCCTTGAGCCTCAAAATCATATTTCACTGGCTAGAACTTCAAAAAAATTATTTGTATCAATCCTTTCTTCTGATCTCTTTTCCTGCATGCACTCCCTTCTCGTCATTTCCCCTCCATCTATTTTTCATCCTCAGTTTCTTCTTCACCTAGTGCACCCTCTCCACCACCTTCTTGTTGTTCTTCCTCATATATGTTTTCTTCTCTTTCCCCTTCTTTTTCATTATTTACTGTTTGCTGTTGACAATCCATCCTAAAGTGTGCTATTTTCACACAACCTACACCCAGGCCATCAATTTTTTGCTGTATGCCCTTTCTCCCCCACACTGATTAAACTAGCTTTGTTACAATCATTAATTAAATGAGAAAAGTCCCCACAAAAGAAACATGATTTAGAATGGCCAGTATACCTTAATGCCCCACTATGACCAGTTACAAATATAACACTTGGCAAGTGTTTCACAATGTTTTCTTCACATTTGAAAACAGCTTTCAACCTTCACCCACCATTCCATAAGTTTCACTCATCTCTAACTTTCACAATATTATCAACAGTTTCACACAGATCCTGCATGTATTTTTTAACATTGTCTTCTTTCAGTTACAGTTCTAAACTGCAAAGTGACATATTTTTCAATATTTAAGTTACTACCAGCTAACAAATAATTGGTCCACACATAAATGTCCTTCTTTTTGTTAAACAGTTCCAAAAATTTCATTAGTCCATCAGTTTCAAATGTTAAGCCACAAAAAGGCTCTGTCCTTGTGTCTTTCGGCTTTTCCCGGTTAGGGGTCGCCACAGCGGAACTCCGGTCCGCTAATGATTGGCAGTTGATTTTTACATGCTGAGTTGCCGGCCCTAATGCACAACCTTCAACGAAGGTACGCCCATTCACACAGGTCTCCACAGAAGACGCTCTAGCTGTCCTAATATGTATAAAAGGCCAAATTTCTTGAGCTTTAAAACCCAGAACAGTTATCAAATTGTTCCATACATATCATCATGTCTATTAAAATATAATTTTTATTCTTATTCTCAGAGTTGGTCTCTTCTTTTTAAAAACAGTTTTACTTACTGTTTGTTGCTGGTTTCCTTTTTCCTGCTATCACCACTGCAATATGGTTTAGTTACTGCATTATCTGCTGTCAAAAAAACAGATCCCTTCTCAGTTTGTTGCTGCTTTCCCATCTTACTTTCTGTCACTGCTGCATAAGTTGTAACTGCTGCATTCACTTCTGCTACATCAACTGGTTCCTTTTCCACATTACCATCCTCAGCACTTCAAAAATGTTATCTCCCATCTCACCCATTGAAATGGCAGAACTGCCACCTGGATCCACCTGCTCAAATATTTTTTTAACAGAGCATTTTCTGCACCACTTCAACAGATCTTGCTTAATTTCTTGTCCATGGAGACAGCTAAACACTGCACTTTAATAACATCCATCACATAGGGTTCATTATTTACATTCTGAAGCTCCATATTGAACAAAGTTTTTCCACATTCTCACTTTCCACCTCCAAATCCTCCATAGTTTTTCTCTTCTCCCTCATGCTGTTGCTTCCCTTAGGCCTCTTCCTTGTCTCTGTAAGAGTCCTCCTGTGCCATCTAGCAACTCCAAAGAGAACAGGAGTCTCCCAAGTGCCCTGGTCAAATTTCCAAGTAGTATAAATACCACCTTGGGTCTTCCCTGAAAAGAAGCCACTAGCCTAGTGGGACTGACCTGTTCAAAAAAAAGGATAAATAAATAAATAAAATAAAAATAAGTAAATCAATGAAATGTTCAACTGGAATTGTATATATTCACTAGTATTGCATTTGTGTTACATTGTATCTTGTTTGGGGTTAAAGTAGCACCATCTGCAGCAGCACCAGCAGTCAGGATGCACAGTTATTCAGACACAGGATTTAGTTCTGTCAGGTAGTTCTGTCATGATTTGCAGTTATTCAGACATGCAGTTTAATTCTGTCAGAATTCAGTTATTCAGACATGGGATTTAATTCTGTCAGAATTCTCAGTTATTCAGGCATGGGATTTAATTCTGTCAGAATTCTCAATTATTCAGGCATGGGATTTAATTCTGTCAGAATTCACAGCTATTCAGACATGATATTAAATTCTGTCAGGATTCACAGCTATTCAGACACGGGTTTTAATTCTGTCAGGTAATTCCATCAGGATTCACAGTTATTCAGCTATGGGGTTTAATTATGTCAGGATCCACAGCTATTCAGACAAAGGATTTAATTATGTCAGGATTCACAGTTATTCAGACACAGGTTTTAATTCTGTCAGGATTCGATTATTCAGACATGGGATTTAATTCTGTCATGATTCATAGTTATTTAGACGCAGGATTTAATTTTTCAGTATTCACAGTTTTTTCAGATATGAGATTTAATTCCATCAAAAAATTCTCTCACAATTTAGTTATCCATATATGGGATTTTCTTCTGTCAGGAGTCACAGCTATTCAGATATGGAATTTAATTCTGTTAGTATTTATAGTTATTTATAGTTATTCAGACATGGGTTTTAATTCTGTTGGGATTCACAGTTTTTCAGATATGGGGATTAATTATGCCAGTATTCACAGTTATTCAGATAAGGGATTTAATTCTCTCTAGATTCATAGTTATTCAGATGTCAGGACTCACAGATTTAGTTCCAAGTCTATAAGCATCTCAAAAAACTATGTGGGATATATTACTATGCACTACACATTCCTGGCCAAAACTGGATATATGTCTACAGTTTGTTGTCTGTCAGTCAGTTTTAATTTTTTTTATTCTCTTTTGGACTTGTATCTTCAAGCATTTTATAACTAGTGACATGCATATTATAGATTTACAGCATATTTTCCACTGCACCTCATGTGAGCTAGATCACAGGGCCAGGAGATTAGAAGTGCTGACATCTGACACTAAAATCAAGAAATATGCTTCCTAAATGACAATCAACTTATAGGCAAGATTACAAACACTTAAGCCAAGAAAATGGAAAAGGTATTTTCATCATATCTGAGTCTACTTTGCAATGCTCATCTCTCTGCATCATTCTTAGCGGTCTATATTGTTTTGTACTGTTTATACCTCCAAAAAGTATAGAAGGGACTGCCACAATTATTTTATTTTGTTTTAGAAACAGGTTGTCTTACTTCAATAGTGTACTGTATGTCCCCAGTATATGTCCCAGCAAGATATATGTTGTCCTATACCGCCATTAATTTACAGAATCAATTCTACTTCACTTTTATTTGATTTGAATGTATGTGGAACATTGTTAGTGTATTTTTTTCATAGTTCTCTCTGAATTTTATTTGAAGCAATTTACCAAACATACTTTTATATGTATTTTAAATATTATTTTATAACTAGTTTCCAAATAACATGACTCCTAAGCTCTTATTTTACCTGAGGTCTCAGTTTCGCTATCACTCATCTCCTGTTTGTGAAACAATCCACACTCGAAAGCATCAATACTGACACATCTCCATTGCCAAATGCCCTATTTGAATGTGAAATTAGTTGTGTAATTTGCTTTTTAACTCATACACTCCAATGGAGCTCAGGAAGTTTGCACTGTAACTTCCAATGGGTGGAGCTTAAGCCTTTTGACAGAATCAAATTACGTCCTCACATTTCAAACAAATGTTCATATCTCTGGAACCAATGTGGTTATGAAAGAATTATGAATGGCAAACTCTTCAGCACAAACTATTTTTATAGTGGTAATATTCTTTGGGTTCTAGGTCTTAAACCAAATTTTATAAGTCACAGTAAATACAGTAACTATTATGTTTTATGGGTACTTCCTTATTATAGCAGCCCTGGTGATAGCATCTATGGTTGCCACAGCAACCGTTGGGAATATCTGTGGAAACATCTTTATGTTATGTATTTTATGTATATTCTGCATATATTTACAAGTAATTATGGTAATAAATAAAATAAAATGAGAACAATAAATGATAAAAAAAAATTATTTGTTAATTTATATGTTTATTTGTTTCAGTTATATTCATTTCTTGCATATACTTTCAGGTGGCCATAATTCTGCAATCTCTGTAAGTATAGCATTGAAAGCATTCTCATCCCACAAACTGATGCCACATGAATTCAGCAGGGTATGAGTTAAGGTGATGGCGAGCTGTCCCCATTGTTTCTTATTCCATTTGGTGAAGCCCCATAATCGCTCTATTTTTTGTGTCTGAGCAGCAGTGGGAGGATCAACAAATTTATCCTTATGGTTTACTGTGAAATAATGGCATCCTGCTTTTCCAGTTCCTCTGTATTATACACTCTCCAACAATCTGAATATATGGTGGATCTCTGTTCCACATGGTCCTCAATCATTGCCATAAGTGTCCTTGCATCTCTATTCGGTACTTGAACGAGGAAGGAGTCACCAGTTTCTCTACAAATCCTACCAAAAATACACTGTTGTGGCATAAATCCTGCCGCATTGTTCTTATGCCGGATGAAGAAGCCTTTTATTTAGCTCTTCAATTTTACCTTGTCCACCTATTCGGCCACTGCATTGTTTCATTAAGTACTCCAAACACACCTCCCTCATATAATTATTCCAGTATACAGTCATATTTTCACAGATATTTAGCTGCCTGTCACACCATGTAATGGAAGTGAGTTCTTCTGCCCAACAATAATTGAAGCTCAGCTCTGTTAGAAATGGTATTCTTGAACCATAAAATCAGTTGCCAAAACAGATCCCTTTATTTATTTATTTATTTATATATTTTTTTTTGCAAGTCCTGACATTACATCTCCAAAGGATTTCATCACCAACATATAACTGCATATTGTGGCCATTTTGGCATACTCTATGTTGTTGTTCTTCTTTTGGCTTTTCCCAGTTAGGGGTCGTCACAGCGGAACTCCGGTCCGCTAATGATTGGCAGTAGATTTTTACAGTGCCGAGGTGCCAGCTGAACGCCCAATCTTCAACGAAGGCACGCCCATTCACGCATGTCTTTCGAATGCCACTTGACTGCGGGGAGGATATGCAGACTCCACATAGAAGGCGCCCCAGCTGAGAATCGAATGGGAGAACCTCTTGCTGTGAGACAACAATGCTACCGCTGCACCACCGCGGCTTCTATTTTGGCATACTCTATGATGATGCAGTGGCATTTTTTCAGGGGAAAGGAATTTTACCTTCATTTTGGCATACTCTATGATGAGGTAAAATTCCTTTCCCCTGAATAAATGCCACTGCATCGTTCTCAGTCATTGGTAAAGTAAATATTGTCAACATATGTCATGAATAGGTTTTGCTCACCACAAACACGAAAGGGCTCATAAAATTAAAGTAATACTTACAAACATGTTCTCCATGACAGTTGCCATGGCAAAAACAGACCCTATAGCTGGGGGCGCTATAATAAGGAACTACCATTATGTTTGTAATATTTTGTACACAACTTACAATATCTCAGCAACCACTCAAGTTACACACATACTGTCAGCAGCATTTTATTCATCTAGCTGAGAGGTTTCATATATGGCTAAGGAGTTCTGTCTGTGATACTTGGTTATTGAGATATTTAGAAACGTGAAAATTATGTGTAAATAAATTAATATCATAAAAACAACAGTTAATATCTCTTTACCTGCACTAGACAGAGGTCAAATATTAATGCAATTGAGTTTGCCATTGTGTCAGCTTTAAAATGAAATCTTTTAAAACTTTGTACATAGCATGGTCTTGGAATTATTGATGCAAATATGAACAAGTAATATTTGACATCTAGAGGCATCGGTAGGAGGTAACTGCACTTGGAGGCGTCACTCGGATGTAATGAGTTAAGGCTCTAATCATATAAAATGTACCTTCTACTTTATTTCCCACACTCATTCAGAGAGAACCTATATAGTAACAGATAACATGATAGATACTAGAAGAAAATGCAAAATTTCACAGTCAGCCAAAATTATGAGTACAGAGTAAAACTCTAGCAGTCTTAGTGTTACATTAAATGGAAAAAGAAACACTATGCTCTGACTACATATTACTATATTCTAATTTTGAAATCAAATGGTTGAAGTAAATTTCCCTTAGTCTGTTGTGCAATGATCCTGGAATTATGTTAGGGTACACAGACCATTCTTAGAGGATGAAGAAAATGCTTTAGCAGTGTTACATAGTGAGTTTTAGTTTTTGCTGTTGTCAAATAACTATCACAGTCTATTGTTCACCCTTAGCAGTGCCAAACACTTGTACTGCACACTTATGTCTTGCAATTGCACTTTATATCCACCATTATAATTCTGATACAAGGAATAGTATACATGTCTTTTCTGTCTCATAAAACATGAAAAACATATTTCAAAATAAAAGATTTTTAGACAATGACAACTGAAACAATGTAAATGTAGGAATAATACTGTGCCTAAAATATGTTAGCATGATAAAGCAACTTGAGATGTCTATCAGCTGTCAAATACCAACACCAGTGCAAGGAAAAGTAGTAATGTCTCGTTTATTTTTTTTTTATTTTATTTTTTATTTTACATTTGTTAAACGGGAAAGTCCGACTAGACGCAGGTCCATTTTCAGTGGAGGCCCGGGGAGAAAAGCTCCAAGCAAACAATACAATTCAATAGTGAAAACAGGGCAGCATCTAAAGATACATAACAGTAATATACATATAGGATACATATATTCAGTACATACAGTATATAGTACAGTATAAAAGAACATTCCAATGTAAGTGAGCAGTGAATATATAAAAAGAAAAAAAAGAAAACAATTTTTTTTTCTCTCGGGTTGGGTAGCAAGCATTAGATACTAAGCAGATTACTGGCAACAGGACATAGGGAGGAGTCAGTTATCCCTAGCAGCACCTAGCACCAGCACAGTGATATGGTCTAGCCTGGGGAGTAACATGTGCAGTGCCAATTAGTTATGTAGTGAAGTAGAGGTGGTAGAGTTAAGGTGGCTTGGGAGTGAGTTCCAGGTTCTAGCAATAGAGCAGGCAAAGAGAGATTTACCTGTATCATGTTTGTGTTTGATGACATTTATGTGGTTCTGATGACTTGGTCTAAGGGTTCTGGTGGTGGTGTAGGGGTGAATTATAAGTGCTGGGGTCTTATCACAGTGGTAGTATAGTTTATGTGCTATTGAGAGTTGGTTGAGTAGGTGTAGTTGAGGTAATTCAAGCAAATTTAGTTGTTTAAGGACAAGACAGTGATGGGATCTATGACAGGAATCAGTAGCAAATCTGGCAATCTTGTTGTAGCAGGATTCCGGTTTGTTTAGTTCACTGTGGCGAAGATTAGTTAAGATAGGGGAGGCATAAAAGAGAATGGATAAAAGGTGGGTTGTTGTTAAGGTGGCCTTGGTAGGTCTAGTGATGAACTGTCTACTCCTGTAGAAGAGATCATGCTTTTTGTTGACTTTCTTAATTGTTTGGGCAATATGAATGTTAAATCTTAGATTATTGTCGATTTCAACACCTAACAGTTTTGTGTGTGTAGTTGGGGTAATTTGAATGCTGTCTCTAGAAGTTATGGTAAAATCATTATTTATAGGAGGAGATCTACTAGGGCTAAAGAGAATGAGCTTGTTTTTTGGTGATTAAGTGAACTACTCATTACGTCTGACTTAATTATCCATCCTTAAAAGTATACCTTAGTTCATTATGGATTCCATCTTTACAAGCTGAATGCCGGGACATAAACACATATACAGTTAAAATGCAATATATAATTATTAAATTATGTTTTCTTCACTTTTCATGTATTAGGAGAAGAGGTTGCCCCACAGAAGAATGATGTCTGTTTTAAAGTCAGCCATGTTTTTTGGCTGAGCATACCTTTTGCCACATTATATTTCAATGGTCAGCCTACTATTTCCCTTCATCCATTAAATCATACCTAGCTGTGCTGCTGGCCGATACAGTATTCAACATTAATATCCTTGCTGCCATGATATTTATGCAAGCATATCCTGTATCCATTATACTCAATTTCTAACCTTCCCATGCATATCTCTTCAGGTGGATTGAAAGTATCACCTTCAATAAAAGCTCTAGCTTCTTAATCTATAGCCTCTGAGGATGGCTCACCTCCTTTAAAGGCATCATGTGTTGAAAAGACATTTTATAAAGTACTGAGCTTAACTCATTCACTCCACTGGAGCTCAGGAACTTTGCACTGTAACTTCTAATGGGCGGAGTCTCAGCCTTTTGACAGAGTCAAATTATGTCCTCACATTTCAAACAAATGTTTATATCTATGGAACCATAGAGGCAGTGAAAGAAGTATAAATGGCAAACTCTTCAGCATAAACTATATTTACAGTGGTAGTATTCTTTAGGTTCTATGTCATAAACAGAATTTTATAAGCCACAGCAAACACAGTAACTATTATAGTACAAAAGCAAAATCACCAAACAAACAGTAACTATTATGTTTGTAATATTTTGTAAACAACTTACAATATGTCAGCAACCACTCAAGCTACATACATACTGTTAGCAGTATTTTATTCATCTTGCTGGAAGCTTTCATATGAGGCTAAGGAGATCTGTGTGTATTACTTGGCTGCTGAGATATTTAGAAAAATGTAAACATTATATTTACATAAATTAATATCATAAAAACAACAGTTAATATCTCTTTACCTGCACTAGACAGAGGTCAAATATTAATGCAGTTGAGTTTGCCACTGTATAAGCTTTAAGATGAAATCTTTTAAAACACTGCACATAGCATGGTTTTCGAATTCGTGATGCAATATGAACAAGCAATATTTCACACCTAGAGGCGTCAGTAGGAATTAACTGCAGATGCACCTGGAGGCATCACTCAGATGTAATAAGTTAAAAAGGGGTCCGCAGTGTACCCTGCTGGAAGAGAACAGAAATGTACATACACTACTGTAACTGTTTAAAAGTATATATTTTAACAGTGGAAACTGGAACACAGGGGGTTAACCTCATTCCAGCAAAACTTCAGAAGATAGCTGAAATTAAATTTCTTTATGGCAGCAAGAGACAGGATGTCTATACTAGGGAGCTCTCTGTATTGTCTTGTAGGAGAAATAATTACTAGGCTTGAGATTTGAAAGTGTTTTATTGTTCTATGACTTTCAACAGCTGCACAGATCTAAGGAAAATCCCTTGTCTATGTATTTTCACAGGTAGATGCTAAATACTGCTAGCTTTCTGCAGTGGGGGTTTTACCTGGGATAGAGTCAGATGAATCAGATGACAAGAAATGATGAAATTCTGCAAGCTGTCCCAGCAGTAATATTTGAGATATTAATTTAAGAACTCTCTAAGGGAGAGACAGCATTCTGTATTCTGTCTTGGACCTGAAGAGGTCCATTCACCGCACACTTGTCTTCTCTGAGTAAGTTTCTAGGTTATAGTAATTCTCTTAGATATAGTCAGGAATATAGCAAAGCTTAATTTAGATGTTTTTCTTCATTGATTTGTGACTGCCCTGCAATGTTGTTTTAAATATTTCCTATGATTTTGAACTCTGCTGTCACTGTAAATATATACTACTTTCTTGTTCTTTTAATATTTATTATCACATATATTTAAACCTTTCATTGTGGCTGATCTCTCCAGAGATATTTAAGTTCTGAGAGTACTTGCATATTTATTTGGTGACACTGTAGCATTGCTCCTGGTCAAACTATCATTTGTATTAATAGTAACATTACTCAGGAAGCTTGGACACCTTTTGTTAAGAGCCTTAAAGTAGCTGATAAGGGGTTCTGGTGGCAGTGATAACTACCTTATAGTCTGGACAGAAGGGGGCATAGCTAGTAAACCTGTGCCAAACTTTCTCAGGTGTGTGTGTGTGTGTGTGTGTGTGTGTGTGTGTGTGTGTGTGTGTGTGTGTAAAACAAATCTCCAAGAGTGTGTGTGTCAGCTACTTGGGCAGGGACATGAAGCACTGGTTGGACACAGAGAGTGTTGGAGGATTTGGCTTGGAACCCTGGCTAAGGACTCAATTCTATAGCTGTGCCAGTGGGCAGTCTTATTGGGGATCTGAAGAAAGAGGGAGAAACCAGCCTCAGAATGACTGTGGTCTCTGTGTGCTCTTAAGGGAAATTGCATTTGATGCAGAGAACTGCATCTGAAAATACTGTGTGAGTACTTGTTACCCTCCTAATGTACGTCCCCCACTGGTTCTAGTGGTGAAGATTGAGGCTTCTTGGTTACTGGTCCAGTGGTGGGGTGCCACAGTACCTTTAACAAAGTCACCATCCTTGCTTCTATTTATCACTAATTACATTACTCTTGCATCAATGTTTTAAACAACTTTAAATAAAATTCCCTTTTATTACATGTTTTCCTTTTTTAATCCTTGCCTCTCCTTTTCTCTGCCTCTAATACACATGGTTTATTTCCATTTTATATATAATAGTTCAGCTATCTCCTTCAGCACTTGTCTAAAATAAAGTGGACCAAGGAAACACTTAATTCAGGAAATTTCTGCACAATCTATAAGTAATAAAATTCCATAATTACTGCTTTATAAGAAGTTGTAAGCATAAGTATTTATGTGTAAAATATAGTGTGAGGACTCAGCCCTTATGCCACCTTTTGTAAGGAACTAAACTTGTTTTTGTATAACAAGTGAACACTCTGTACTATTAGAATATGACAAGAGATAGATATTCAACTTCTTTAATTCAATAACTGTTAACACTTTGCATGTACTTTTAACATATGTACACAAGAATATGTATATTATAGTATTCTACCTCTAATCTGAGTCATGACTAGGGAACATTCTTGGATTAGTAGTTAGTAATCTAGTTCCAGTGTGGCACAAAGTATGCAGTCATCACAACAAAGCATGTGACAGTGGAACATACAGCAGACCAATCATATATCATAATTCTAAAGGACAACAACAAACCAGATAACCCAGAAAACCCAGTCATCACTGTGTAATACATTAAACCTCATTTGTAAAAGGCTCATGGGATATATGCAAATGACCCATTAAGTGCATTCAAGTGTTCAAATCTAAGGCTTCCAAATGCTCAGATTAGCCACTTATGCTGTACTGAGAAGTCCATAAAAAGGGTAAAACAAGACATGTCTATAACTAGTGAAGTTTGGCTTTAAAGGCCTGAATAAGTCACTAAAGACTTTGAAAAATTAAAAAAATCAGGTGAGTACTGCTATGGTAAGGTAAATATGGCCTGCCATGTGAATTTGTTCAAGCAGCTTGCTGATATTAAGCAGTGTAGCTGCACGTGGGTAAAGAGAACAGGAGTAAAATTTTAATTTATAATGCAACTAATCAGCCACTGTTAAACTGAGTTTTGCTTAAGACACACAAAACAATTGACTTGCCAAGCCAAGATTTTAATATAAATTAACTTAAACTAAATCTGCATGTGTACACACACACAGACACACATATACATCTATCTATATATTATATAATTGTTACTCTATAGCACCATCTTACTGTACCTGAACTCATTACCTCACTAATTTAGAATGCATAGTTACAACTATACTGGCCCATTCTGAACAGATCATAAGCCTACAATACTGTTGCAAGGGGCTCAAACATACCTATGAACAAATCAGCATAAAAACTTCCACTGCTACAGTTACTATTACTGCCTTGTACACGCAACTCACTGATTCAAGGAATTATATGTGTTTAGCAATGCACATGCATTTGGGAGAGAACATCAGCAGCTGTGGCCTTAGAATCAAATGACCTGATGTCTCCATAGAGTCAAGGACCAGACTAATGGCGAGCAAAAAAATAAAATAAAATCCAATAAAATAAAAGGTCAAACCCAGCTCAATGGTAAGGCAAACACAGACACACAAGAACACATGCACATGCACCCAGCAGCATGATCTACAGGTCTTTCAGATATGAAGTGATTCAAACCTCATATATAGAGAGAGATGCAAATCATTTGATGTATCTAACCCACAGCTTCGTGCTTCATATACCAAGTGATTCACAGCTCATGCAAAGATTTGTGAATGACTTGGTGCATGAAACACTCCGTACTACGAGATACCGCTTTGGGCAGCCTCTCTCATACAGTATACTGCTACTTCCAGCAGCTCAGAATAGACCAGTAGCAGAAGCACTTAGAATCTAAGCACATCTACTATTGCTTTTTTTTTTGCAACAGGAACTCTGTCTCTCTCACTGCTTCCACAGTCAAATTGTTGAGACAGAGGAGCTGCTAAAGTCAGTATGGGCACATGAAGACAACCATTTCTCAGTGTGGTTTGGATCACAAACTGACCATTATCTATCTAGCTGACTATTTATTTATTTATTATTTTTTAACAGAAGTGGGCCAGATTGGAGCAACACTCAATCGGTCTGATTGCAAGTGACAGTGGGCCACCTCTAGCTCACAGACTAGGAGTCTGAGACCACTGATTTGCAAGGCTGCCTTGCAACTTACAGAGTATGTGATCAACTCTAGGTACTTTTACTGTTTATATCTTTTCATTAGAGAGTCTGATGGATCTCTTTCCAGAAGAAATCCTCAAACTTTCACTTAGCATCCCTACAATCAATCAATTAATCTGAAATGCAAAAAAAATCTTGATATATTACTTTGATTTTTTTGAGTATACAATACTAATATTGTAATTGCAAATAATTAACTTAGTTCTTAGAACATGATAATTGCAGAGCGATGACAGATTAGTGCTGGTAATAGTATCGTTGCAATAAACAAATATCTATAACTGTATACCAACTACATTTTTATTACACCCTGATAGATGTGTCTAAGGTCAGACTAAATCAATATAATCTAAGGCAAGGCCACCATCTTGTCTTGTGGCACTAATTAATAAAATACATTCAGCTCTCTAAGGAATAGCATTGCTTTGTAAGGAGGTCTTCAAAACTACCAATTTTTTTTTAATATTTATAAAATCTCTTTGAATCAAAACTTAAATATAGAAGGTTACCCTTTATTTGATAATGGGAACAGAAAATGCAACAATACTTCTGAACTACTGAAGTACAGCTACTGCTGAGTCTTAGCCGAAGCATGTCTCATTATGCAAAACAGTATAAAGATCTTCTGTTTGAATTTCTTTTCCTAGGCCTACAATATTTCTCTTTCTGAAAGATGGAACAATTTTGTTTGCTTACACTAGCCTTCAACTGTACGATGCTCTCAAGTAATACAGACATAATACTGACGACTATAGAACTATTACTTTTGGCTTCAACAAAAGCACAACTAGTTTCAGACCCTTCCCTTGAGCTCATCTGTGAAATATCAATCCAAAATTATTCTATCTTTGAGCAACACTGCTAGTCTCAGACAATCATGTGTACTGCATTTAATAGTAATATATGCAGTATATAGCTTTCAGTGTTAATGAGCAGCTACAGGAAGTGGCTTGACATGTGGTATGCTTTTAAACAATTCAGCCTAAAAATACACCTTATGGAAAGTAAAACTGATCCATAGTGTCTGTGTTAGTTATTGGCTATCCAGACCTGATAAACTATTACATGCCACATGTATATGAAGAAGTGAATGTGTTTGCTTTCAAAAATGTATGTGTTTAGAAATACAAAAGTATAATGTGAAGGCAGAAAAATATCCAAGCTGCCACACCCCAGTAACAATTATTTCCCCGTAAGGAAATTTACAGGAAAAATGGAAGCTATTATTCCAGAAACTCAGTTTATTCCTTGCTTTGAATAGAACAGTTAAGAAACCTAAAAAGGCAGTGTGTGCAACATCTCTGCATGCTACTTCTGTAGAGGTTTTGCAGATATTTAAAATGTTTATTTTCTGAAGGTGAGAAAGACAAAATAGCAACATTAAAAGAGAAGTACAAAATTATTGTCAGCTTAGAATGAATAAGTAATTTATCCATAATTTGATTTTTGCAATGGTACACATTCTTACAGAGACTAGATATATGTTTTCTGAGCTGAAAAATATGGACAATCACTGTGAAGTTGGCTTTGCTGCATGATTCATTAACATAAAACAGAAAAATCAAAACATTAAGTGGTGTAAGAAATGATGAAACGAAGTTCAGACCTTTAACAAAAATAAATCTAACCCTATTAAAATTGTGGATGTATGTAGAATAAGTTAATTTTCAAGGGTCTGGATGCCTAAATATTGTGTCCCATGGCATAGGGTTGATGTGCATTGGTATACCAATGGCTTTTAAAGACTGTTACATAATGGGATAAAACCACATATGTGGCCTTACCCCTTTGTGTTATCACATTACAACATATACAGGTGTGTGTGTGTGTGTGTGTGTGTGTGTGTGTGTGTGTGTGTGTGTGTGTGTGTGTGTGTGTGTGTGTGTGTGTGTGTGTGTGTATATGTGTTTGTATATCTAAGAGACTCATGAATTGCTAAACATAATAAAAAGCCCAAAACACTGTCCACATTGAAAGGGCAGCTTAAAAAGACAATTCAATCAACTAAAAATAGTCGTGTATGCTTAGAATCAATATGGCTTGCATCCCTTGCCACACCCACAGTTTAGTAGTACTACTCTGAGATTGCATATTTGCAAGGATAGTGGTTACTTTTGTAATGCATTGAAAATGTAAACCAACAGTGGCCAGATCTGTGTGTGCTAAGAGTTATAATAATAATGTCTGGGAGGGTGTACTGTTGCTTGCCCCCCCCCCCACAAGAAACATTGCATTTAAACTGCAACTTTCTATTCTGCCATAGCCCATTGATCTCTTAGTATGAGTCATTCCTGCTAAGGTCTAATTTATATCACAGAATGTAAAGAAGCCAAAACATTTTAGAAATATAAGGAAACATAAAAAATAAGGCGGTATAGTACAACTTTATAAAATTAATGATGTATAAGCAGAGAAGGTGAAAGGAAACACAAAGTTACTAAATAAATACTTCTTAGTATTTTCAAAGTATGAGAAGAGAGATTTGTCAAATAATTAGTACATATGCCATGGAAACTGAGTTAATCACTGTCCTTTCAAAGAGGAAATTACCAGGAAGGGCCCTTTAGAAGTTAAAAGTAGGGGGAGCAAATAGAGCAGGATTGAATTCATCCTCAAATTCTCAAGTAGCTGAGTGAAGAATTTGTAGGGTATCTAAATGAACCTTTCTTTTAGTTGTGGTACGACAATAAGGATCCTGAAAATCGCAAAAGGATGAATGTGATTTCCTTCACAGCAGTGAAAGGAAGATACAGACTGGAAACATTAAATCTCTCTGTTTGTAGAAAAAGAATGGAATCAGTAATAAGGTAGAGTTATGGGAGAGCACTGCATGCAGGGCATTATCGTTTCACATAAGGAAGGTCATGTCTCTCAAATCTTACAAATTTCTTTAACTGGTAACCCATTTTTCAACATCCAAAAGACCTACAGATGTGCTTTATTTAGATTTCAGTAATCTAATTTACATTGGGAGGGTGGCCTAATGGTTAAGGTGTTTGCCTTACAATCACAAGGTACAGGGTTTAAATTTCACAGGTGATAATTGGCTAGGCTTAAAAAATGGCTCACAAGGGCAGTTAGCCTAGTACTAATCTATGAACTTATTATATTACAGAAAAAAACAGTGAAAATTAGTTTTAGAGTGGGTCCAATGATAGTAGAACTGGCTAGACAAATGGACACAGAGGATCATGGTGTAAATTCATTGCCTATTTAAGTAACACTACAGAAGGTCTAGAAGGGAAATTATGCCTTGGTGTTTGTTTGTTTTTTCTTTTTTGACTGACAGAACATACATATGCAACAGGGATTATACCATCCAAAATGGTATAGAAAGATGGAAAGAGTCTTAAAACATCAAAACAATGGTCTAAGACACTGTATCTTAAATTCAACGGCACAAGCAATCTATCTGAGAAGCAATGACTTGCAAAAGAAATTCACAACTAGAGGAGAAGCAGTAACTACAAAACGTAAACTTGGACATGAAGCATTTGTATCGATAATTAGAAGGTAAGCATGTAGTGTATAGAGCAGATGAAGACTGGTAGGGAGAGATACAGGTTTTATAAGAGCTATTACCTCCTCTGTAAAAAGGACTTTTAAGGCTCCATCAGAACTATTATGTGCACTGGCAGATAATTTAACTGGGACATAAAGTGTATAAATGCAGTACAAAGGAGAGCAACAGAAAATAACTTTGCATAGAAACTTGCCAGACCAGATGCACAGCATGCAACATGCTCCACAATGGAAGCAGTGGCCTGGGTTATGAAAACATTTAATTATCTTAAGAGGAATGCTCCAAATCCAGGCATGGGAACTTCTTTTAGACATTGATATATGAAAAACAGGTGCACACAATTTGAAGACATTTGGTGGATGCCGTAAAATAGGCATTATGAAATACTTCTTCACTGAAAAAGTGGTAACCCACAGGAACATCCTTCCTAAAGAGTGGGAGTGACAGAATTCAAGGATACAATCAACCTACAGAAATTGCTTTTCTACATGAAAAAGTAACCTTCTGGGTTAGTAGGAACTGCACTTTATCTACAAGCAGAGAAACAAGCAAAGTGGGACTACTAGACCTTATCTGTTCCCAGCATCTATTTTCTTATGTTTCTGTTTGTCTTGCTTCAGTGCATTTCCTGAACACTCCTAAGATCCCTACAATTAAAAGAAGGTATAACATGTAAATACAAATACTGGCACAGTGTAGCTGTAGAAGGACAAAAGCAGGTCTTAAACTACCCCTAGAAAAGTATAGTGGGTATTAAAGCATCACTTAAGGGCTGTAACTATGCACTAAATAATGGACTTTAGTACAGATTCTGCTCATATCTGCTATACTGCTCTTTTAAGTGCTAATGCAAAAGGCTTTCTAGTTAGTCAAACCGCAGCAAATCAATAGAAAGACAGATTGCAATTCTGATTACGTCAGCAAGCTGAAATTAAAAAGGGAAAGGGGGAACACAATGGAAGCTCCCATAAAATACAGTTATCCATTACAGAGATCATGAAAGCAAGCAGGAGGAAGACAAGAAGGTAACCCCTGCATGTTTTTCATGACTCATCAGAATGTCACATGGTTAAGATGGATCTGTCATAATCCTTGGTTAAAAATTATTTCACTATGCTTGTCACATAACAACATACATACTGGAACAGTCTGATCTTCTTCACAGCTACTCTGTGCTGTAAATAAATGCATTGTCTGCTACAGGTAAATCAATATATCCTAATCAGTATTTCTGCCACATTCAACAAAAATGGTAGAAAACATTCTAAAAAATATAAATATTATCACTTTTCTCTAGAAATACAACAATAGTATTCCCAAGCATTTGGAATTTATATTCAGCAATGCAGGTCAGAAACATGAATGCCACTGTTTGGCAAGAAATATAATCTCCAACCTATAGAATGATTACTTTAGAGCTCCGTAATACTTCTTTGTGCAGAAAGCCTATTTCCAGTAGAAAAGCAACAGATGCTGCACTGTGACAGTAATATCAGTGACATGTCTGCAGAGTTGAGCACAGTAATTATATGCCGTCTCACTAAAAGGAGAGTAACATAACTTACTGGAACAGTTAATTTACACTGCACAATGCAAAATAATGTTCACTTTCAGTGAAAAATGAATGCACTTCTTTTCTTACATTCTACTTCTGGGTTTGTTCTGGCACTCCACAAGTAAATCAACAGGAAGGCTTCTGGTACTTTGCAAGTAATTCAACAGGTAGGCTTCTGGTATGACAAAGGTAAATCAGCAGGTAGGTTACTGCTATTACACAGGTAAATCAACAGGTAGACTTCTGGTACTACACAGGCAAATATACAGCTAAGCTCCTGGTACCCTGTAACTTTTTCTAGTTAGGGTTCTTTCAAATGTTTCTATACTTGGTCTTGAAAAGTCCCTCTCCAAGTCAGGTAAATGTCTTTGACTTTTTGAACAATACGGCCTTCCTTTTTGCAGCAGTACAGAAGCTGATTCAGATTAAACTCCACTAATATATGCTTTAAAACCAAAATAAGACATCTACATGTGCAACCATTAAGTTCACATCATACAACAAGGTGTGTACAAAGCAACTCAGAATGACACTTCTTACATGTTATCTATCCACTACGTCATTCATATTAAATATAAATATATATATATATATATATATATATATATATATATATATATATATATACACACACACACACACACACACACACACACACACACACACACACACACACACACACACACACATACATACATACATACATATATATATATAGGTTCATAGGTTCATAGGTTGGTACTAGGCTATCAGCCCTAGGGCCTATACAAGCCTAGCCATAACAATTCCCTGGCTATTTCTTCCCACATTATTTACTTTCCTGGACCCCTATCTAGCAGGGCAACAGACGTGATCCCTGGGGTGAATTTCCTTTCTCCCATCCAATCGTCAAGGTTCCTCTTGAAGAGGTCCAAAGAGGCACTCTGCTTGACATGTATGGGCAATCTATTCCAGAGTCTGGGGAGTCTCTGGGTCAGGAACCTATCCCTCCAGCATGTTTTGTTTATTGTGATGACAAGGTTTAGATCCCTGGAGCGTGTAGCTCTGAGGGATTGGGATTTCTTTAAGTGTAGCATGTCCAACAGCTCTGGGTTTGACATGGCCTTGTATGTTAAGCAGAGATCGCCTCTGAGTAGACGATATGCGACAGAGTATAGCTGGAGTTTTTTAAGGCGGTCAGCGTAGGGCATCTGCTTTAGGCCTGTGATTCTTTTAGTGAGGTATTTCTGAGGCCTTTCCAGTTGTTGCAGATGTCTTGAGAGGTACATACCAAATGGGGCGTTGTATTCTATAATGGGTCTAATGAGGGATGAGTACAGTGGGACAATGACCTCCTTTTTTCTGGATGAAAAGCCCTTCATGATGAGGTGTGCCACATAGAAGGATTTCCTGACTGTTGTGGCGATGTGGTTATCGAAGGTGAGACCACTGTCCACCTGTGTCCCTAAGTCTCTTATCACACTTTCTGTGTTTAGTGTACTGCCACCTATATGGTAATTCATGGATATATATAAGATTCTGGTTGATGCACACTTCATCAAATATCAGAGTTGCTGTGAGATCATCAGGTAGGGACTTCTCTAGTCTCCCCACTGGTATGTGATCCCAGAGTTGATATATTTAAACAGAAAGGGGTGTGAGGTGTGCAGGTGGCTTGTGCCTTTCAAAAAAAATGTTTTTCGTCTGTGTGTGTGTGTGTGTGTGTGTCTCTGTGTACATATAATATACCTACAAGTATTGAGTGCTCATATTGATAGATCAACATGCATTATACTGATTGAAACAGTAATTTTAAATGCAAAAATGCAGTTTCTTTTAATACTATGAATTCAGTGTAAGCCAGTATCTTTGCATGAGGATGCTTGCCCCCTGCACCTCCCACACACTATTACTTAAATATACTAACTCCATGATCATACAACAGTGGAGAAAGAGCAAAGACCACCTATGCTGAAAGTTCATTCTGCTGGGGACAAAAACAGCACAAATATATATTCCTTTACCTTGACAAATTGGAAATGTACTGTTTGTTAAAACTTTAAGTCAATACAAAGGACAAGCTTCTTTGACAAAACTACTTTATTGTATAAACAAGTATGATAGAGACACCACAAACAAATACACACACACACACACACACACACACACACACACACACACACACAAAGATAAAATCTGAGGTTTTCTTGTGATGAGGTACTAGCCTAGCTTTCAATCACATACGGAAGCTGCTACCCTGTACCCTTGTGGCCAGGCAGGTATGACCCCAGCCCTGAGTACCATCCTGCCTTCACCCAGAATGATACCACAGTATAAGGACAAAATGATTGACTTCAACAATTGGGTAAGCTTCTGGTGTCATTCAAAGGGGATCCAGTATCTGTCTGCTTGGGATGACATGATCGACAGACCACGATGCTTTGCCAGAGATGGTCTGGAACTTTCACCCCTGGGATTCAGGTTACTGGCTAAGGCTCTTGCCACCCCTATAGTGCCATTTTTTAGGCAAAGGTCAAAGGACAAAACCACCATCGTAACAGGTACAAGCATGCAAAATCTGAAGGTAATGCTACTCAATGCTAGAAGTCTAAACCTCAAAATGCACACTCTCGAGACACTCCTAAAAATGGAGAACATCGATATATGTGCAGTAACTGAAACCTGGTTCAAGGCTCCAGAGAGCACCCCTGCAATACCAGGCTATAACTCTTACCACACTTTTCAGCCACCAAACTAGGACCGAAACACTAAAGGTGGAGGAGTGTCCATATTCACCAAGGATATTCACACCACCAGGCTAGTTGCCCAACACAATGCATCTGAAATTCTCCAGGTAAGACTGCAATCCAAATTGTAGCTTGCTACAGATCCCCCACCATGCTCCAAAATTCTCACTACACCTTTCTAAGCATACTGGAAAATATTAAGATACAACCAAACACCTTAATACTGGGTGATTTCAACTACCCTGCCATTAAATGGGAAAACTACTCATGTACCAACACCTTTACCTTTTAAATTCCAATGCCCTGGATCAATTAATCCATAGTCCCACCAAGGGCTCCAATATCCTAGACCTGGTCATTACCAACATTGGAAATCGATGCTCCACACCTATGGTCACCCCCTCATTGGTCAGGTCTGACCATAAGCTAATCACCCTTGATATCCACATCCCTCCCCCACCCCCAGTAAAGAAACCTCCATAAAAAAACTTCTCCAAAGCCAACTTCATGCTACTCAAGTCAGAACTGACAAACTTCATGACACCCATGCAGAAAGGAACTGAAAGTTCGACTGCTGAATTCTACACTAAGTCACTGTACGAGCACATCCACTTGTGCATGAATCGTGCCATCCCAAATAGAACCAAGACACTCTCCCCCAACAAAAGGAAGCCAATCTGGTGATCCAAACTTTACAACAAAAGGTAGAAACTGTTGCAGAAAAGAGGAAAACCCCAGGATGCAAAAAAACTCCCTTACCAACCTCAGTAAGAAGCTGAGATCCCTCATAAAATCCTCCAAAGCTAGTTATGAGAATAAAATCGCCAAAGATTCCAAAGACAACCACAAGGCATTCTATAGCTATGTCAAGAATCTAAATGGCAATGCTCAGATCTGCTCTGAGCTACAACAGAATGGCATTAAATATACTGATCCCAAGGATATTGCCAATATCCTGGCAGATCGATTCAGTGCCATCTTCACCCCCCTCTCACCCTCTAAAGGGCCCATCTCAATACCTAAAGATTGCCAAATTCTGGTAATAACGGCCACACAGGTACAAATCTCACTCTCCAAAGCTAAGAATACAGCATCCATGAGACCAGATGACATCCCGGGCTGTGTACTACATGAACTACAAAATGAACTGGCACCTCAGCTAAGTATCATGTTTAATCATAGCCTCACCTCAGGCTTCGTGCCCACTGAGTGGCGCACAGCTACAGTTATCCCACTCCACAAGGGGGTATCCAATTTGTTTCCTGAGAACTACCGCCTCATCAGTCTGATGAGCCTGATCTGCAACGCCATGGAACATATTATCACAGAAGTTATAAATAAAGACATTGGCAACCTTCAGACACTGGACCACACCCAGTTTGGGTTTGTGAAGGGCCGATATTGTCTCCTGAACCTGATTGACTTCTTCAAATCAGTCTCCAGAGCTGTAGATGAGGGTAAGGCGGTCCACACAGCCTATCTGGACCTCACCATGGCCTTCAACACCATCCCCCACTCTGGAATCATAGATAAACTTACTAAGCTGGGTATTAATCCCTACATCACTCGATGGGTTGCCAACTGGCTTACTGACAAAACCCACACTGTAAAAGTAGCTGACACCAAATCCAGCTCCAGACAAGTGGAGTACCTCAGGGTTTAGTCCTGGGACCGCTCTTGTTTGGCATCTACTTCGCTGAAGTACAGATCAACACTAAGGAACTCTGGCTAACAAAGTTTGCAGATGACTGCAAACTGGGAGCCATTATTGAATCCCCAAATTATGTGGATATTCTACAAAAGGGCCTTACAGAAACAGATGCTTGGTGCCAGAGCCATGGGCTCAAGCTCAATGCCAAGAAATGTATAGTTATCCCCTTTGGGAAAAAACATGTACCCGTGAATTACCACATAGGTGGCAGTACACTAAACACCGAAAGTGTGATAAGAGACTTAGGGACACAGGTGGACAGTGGTTTCACCTTCAATAACCACATAGCCACAACTGTCAGGAAATCCTTCTATGTGGCACACCTCATCACTAAGGACTTTTCATCCAGAAAAAAGGAGGTCATTGTCCCACTGTACTCATCCCTCATTAGACCCATTATAGAATACAATGCCCTGTTTCATATGTACCTCTCAAGACATCTGCAACAACTGGAAAGGCTGCAGAAATACCTCACTAAAAGAATCACAGGCCTAAAGCAGATGCCCTATGCTGACTGTCTAAAAAAACTCCAGCTATACTCTGTCGCACACTTAAAGAAATCCCAATCCCTCAGAGCCACACACTCCAGGGATCTAAACCTTGTCATCACAATAAACAAAACATGCAGGAGGGATAGGTTCCTGACTCAAAGACTCCCCAGACTCTGGAATAGACTGCCCATACATGTCAAGCAGAGCGCCTCTTTGGCCCTCTTCAAAAGGAACCTTGACGATTGGATGGGAGATAGGAAATTCACCCCTGGAATCACGTCAGTCACCCTGCTAGACAGGGTTCCAGGGAAGTAAATATTGTAGGAAGAAATAGATAGGGAATTGTTGTGGCTAAGCTTGTATAGGGCCTAGGGCCGATAGTCTAGTACCAACCTATGAACCTTTAGGTAGACCCAGCATGGTATATAGTGCAATTCAGTGACTCTTCCCACAAAAAGTACTCTTGAATATTAAGGAGATGTTAATTTGCATGCACTAACAGTCTAATGCAAAGCATTCTAAGACATACAGATCAAATGACTATATACAAGCAATCTGCTTGATGATTTTCTTCCATCCACAAGGACAACAAAATTGGGCCATGTCCTTTTCATGTATCAAAGTACATTTCTCATGCTTGTGTCCACAGCAGAGCTGTTGTATGTACTTCTTTGCCAGCTGAACGGATGCTGATGCCATTTGATCATGATGACAGGGTTCAACCTCTTCTGGTTAAATTCTATAGTGCCGTGCTTTATAAACTGAAAGGCACACTCCTAACAGGAATCTTTATAGTCCCAGACAGGTGTGTCTTTGGTCCCACATAAATACTGTTTTTCATCAACAAAGACACCTTGCAGCTAAAAAGAAAGACTCTAGACAGCCAGATCCATTCATTTTTATGAAAGACCACATTTATACTGCTTTTTGGAAATCTGTAGCAAGAATAGTAGGGTCTATATCAGAACATCAAAGTTTTAAAACTTTGAATGCTCTAATATTGACCCGTTTTGAGCAAATGCTAAAAATAGCAAAGCTGCAGAACATCGAATTCTTTCCTAGGGAAAGAATTCAGTTGGCCGTTTCTGTGGCTTCGCTATTTTCAGTGCTGTGGTGGAAATTTACGGGTCGGGTTCAGGTAAGTGTGCGATTGTGTGGTTGTTAGGAATAGGGTGCAGGTTAGGCGAGTTAGGGTTAGGGGCAGGTTAAGTGAGTTAGGGTTAGGGCGCGGATTAGGTGAATTAGGGTTAGGGGCGGGTTAAGTGAGTTAGGGTTAGCGCGTGGGTTAGGTGAGTGTGCGATAGTGACAGACCTTAGGGTTAGGGTTTGGGTTAAGGTAAGTGGATAGATAGTAGTGTCTGTATAGTTTAGTGTAAGGTTAGTTGTAGGATTATAAGTGTATGTGTGTGTATTGATGTTTTTTAGGTGTGCTTGTGTTGTGTGTATGTGTTTCGGAATAGCGAATTTTTTCCCAAGGGAAAAATTCACTATTCTGAATGTTCAATATTATGTGGCTTAGATATTTTAGGTTCGATGAAATATCGTTCGCTATTTTCATCTTTCGATAACGTGATATAAACGCGAATAGTATGCACCACATTGGTATCACACTCTTAATGTTTTGAAACTTTTTTTCAAACATCGTTATTGAATTATCACTTGTGACATAGGCACATTTACATTCATATAAAAGTAATCAATGTTTTGAAACATTTTGATGAACAGACAGTTGTTCATATCTGCGTAAATCCATGCAGAATTGCCCCATGTGCATCAGGCTGAAAACATGAAATCTATATCTTTTTAAGTAATGGGTGCTGCCACCATCTTGTATTACAATGCTAAAATGTTAAACCTTGTTAAATTCATATTGTTATAGTCAAAAAACAGTTGCAGTTTGAAAATCATGGCACATGCAAAGTGAATCCTCTCTGTTCATGCACTTTTTTTTCTGCTATCACATGCAGATCGGTATTTGTTCTTCTTAATCTTGGTGGTCTCTCATCAGATCTATGTACAAAGATGCTACCTGCATAAAATGTGCATCTTAAGATAAAGGAGAAATAAATACAATTTTGAGGTGTTCATCTCAAATTAAAATTTAAAACAGAATGTGACTAGCAATCATTGGAGGTGCACTGTACATTATGACCTAATGTCTACTGTGTCGTTATTTTGTAATCCATCTCTCCACAACCGCTTTTTCTATTTTTTGCACGTGGGTCTGGGATATCGCTTCAGCAGTGACAATTATCTTGACGCAATGTCCTCCCACAGTTTTTCTTCTACACCACACATGTACACAAAAACTTGCACCTGTGGACAATTTAAAGTGTTCAATCTACGTATTGCATGCCTTTGAAATCTGGGAGGAAACCAGAGGACCTAGAGAAAACCCATGTGAAAGCTGGGAGGACACACACTCTCCCACAGAAGGCACACCAGCCAAGAATCAAACAGGAGAACATCTTACAGAGAGATGACAACACTACCTCTTGTGCCACTGTACCATGCTGTGACTTTTTAATATAATTGTTGTATTTTAGTTACAGCAGAATACATATTTATTCCAACAAGACAGTTCTGGATGGGGAATGTGTAGATCTGTACATCTAAATTAAAATCTCTCTGTATATATAACTAGTGAGGCAACGTCATAAAATGCTGACAATTTAATCCATTTCTGCCTTAAAAGGATTCATTTCAATTAACAATTAGCATATGAACATTACACTGTAAAATAAAAGAAAACTAATATTGACAACACATAAATGTTAACTTAAAATAAAAACAAAAAAAACATTTAAAACAAGAACTTCTATAGGGAGGAGCCTCCCCCGCTTCCCCTCACCCCCACAACTTTAACTATACAATCTCCACGGTCATTTGGCTATGGGATATCATAATACACCTTTACGCACAAGGCTCAGCAGCCCTGAGCTTACTATAATGCTAATATACATTGCAGGTGCACTCACTGATATCTGCAAGAAGAAATGACACCTGAGCTTTATGCTATCAATGAAGTAACATGTTCTTTGCCTTAATGTATGTTACATTGACCACTTATGATTGTTACCTGAACAGTAATTCACTAAAGGTGGTCAGAAACCAGCACTGCAATCACTTCAAACTCTAAATATTTAAACTGTTTCTGTAGCACTTCAGATATCATTATTTTTGGTGTCATATTGAAAAGTTGAATTGTACCCTGCTCTGATGTACTCTGCATCTTTCAATGAGGTATCCTTACCTGTTAGCAATGAGTAAACCTAGAACAGTTAATGTTCAGAATATCAAGTCAGTGTTAAGTCTAACCCAATCAGAATAAAGACATTATCTTTTTTTTTCTATGGGTGAGAATCAATGCCCTACAGAACCATTAGGTAGAAGACCTTGCCTCCATTCCCACCTTAATAACTTTTCCAACTCTAGGGCTGTTTAAACTTAGGGATGAGTAATATAACACCTTGACGTGTTTCTGTCTCATTCTTTTGACCTTCTTAACATTTGTAGTATCAACATTTTAATTTCAGTTTCATATAAACTGTAGTTGCTTTTGTGTTATTTTTAAAGACTGTAAACATGAACAACTGTCTTTTCAGCAAAATGTTTCAAAACATTGATTACTTTTATATGAATGTATTAAAATGTATTGTAATACTTTGGAGCTTTTCTCCCCAGGCCTCTGCTGAAAATGGACTCCTACCCATCGGACTTTACTGGTAAACAAATGTCAATAAATAATAAATAAATAAGTAAAAAGACCTAATAAATCTCATTAAGACAATGTCTTTGGGGTCAATTCCTGATATCCTTTTGTACAATATCTTAGAACTGCAGCTTGAATTAATGTTTCTCTTATTTTGGGTGTAATACATCCTACAGAAATTATGGTGGTGTGTCAGATCCTGCAGTTATTGGGAGCTTTGTAGCTCAATGCTGAAGTGTCTGCAGTCATAAATAATAAACTAGCTCAACCATATAGATGCCTGTTAAATCCGAAGTGACCTTTCTCATTTATAAGCTTGATATCACCTCCCTGTTGTAAGGTTCCAGATGATACAGGGCAAACGGGTGCAAATATTCCTCACAGCCTACCATCCTCTCCTGCCTTTTCGACTGACAGCATAGAGATCAGCTATATTTAAAATCTAAAAAGCAAGTCTTTGACCACTGGATTTTTTTCTAGTTTTAATAATGTAAACATTAGATATAAAGATTAAGAACTTTAGAAGTCTTAAACTATGATAAATCAGATTTTTAAAATACTGGATAGTAGTTGATGTACTATTGCACACATACCTCTCAGCCTGGAAACATCAAAAATCTGGATAAAAGCCCATGAAAAATAGGTACATATCTGTATGCAGATTAACATAAAATTTTCACCCATTCCAAAGGAATTGTGGGATACCAACTTTAACACATTGCATTTAAGTTACCTGACACTTGCCCACTAAAGCAATTATATAAGTCAGCACTAAAAAATTAAAAGCACTACACCCTCACAAACTCCCCTTGAGTACCTTGTTCCCCATTGGCCCTTTTTTTCAATTATAAAGTACTTCCCAATACTATTCTAGCATGTCCAAAGGTCAGTTGTCAATCTCCTCTCCGGTCCAGCTGGTGAATCTGGGAATCTTGAGGCAATGTTACAACTGCCTCATGTACACAGGCAACCCCCTCCTCCTCCCAACAAATTCTAACACATGTGAGAGATGCAACCATATAGCCAAACTGGAGGCTAAGCTCTCACAACTTAGTACTGGCGTAAGCAGTCAGGAGGAGAAGGAAACCACACTCACTACAATTCTAGTCTCACATAGACCTACCACGACAGCAAACCAAACACATAAGCACACAAAAACATACTCGGAGGCTCTAAATAAAAATCTGCCTAAGCAGCAGAGACCTCCAAAGCAGACACCCAAGCAACCGCTACCCCAAAACAAAACACGTGCAACACATAGCTCACAAAGCCAGTGTGCCGAACAGTCACAGCCCTTAAGGCTAAACAACACACCTGATACACTTGTACTAGGTGACTCTATCGTCAGGCACAATGATGTCCCGCTCACCAGGCTGAACAAGAAGAAGGTCACGGTGAGCTGCCTGTCGGGCGCTAGGATCCGCCACATAACACAAGCACTCAGGTCACTCCAAGGCAAGTACAAATATGACTCAGTCATTGTCTATGCTGGTGTGAATGACCTGAGACATACCTCCCTGGACTACATGAAAAGAGACATAGAGGAGCTCTCTGAGCATGTAGCCCAGGCCGGTATGACCCTGACCTTGAGTAGCATCTTACCCTCACCAAGAATGATGCCACAATATGAAGACCAGATGATCAATTTCAACAATTGGCTTAAGTATTGGTGTCATTCAAAGGGGATCCAATGCCTGTCAGCCTGGGATGACATGCTCGACAAGCCACGATGCTTCGCTAGGGACGGCTTGCACCTGTCACCACTGGGCTTTCGGATATTGGCAAAGGCTCTTGGTACCCCCATAGTGCCTTTTTTAGGCAAGGCTCAAAAGACAAACCCACCTCCATAGGTATCACAAGGGATAAGAAACTAAGAGTAATGCTACTCACCACCAGAAGTCTAAACCTCAAGATGCACGCACTCGAAACTCTCCTTAGCATGGAGAACATTGATATCTGTACAGTAACAGAAACCTGGTTCAAGGCTCCTGAGAGCACCCCAGCACTACCAGGTTATACCTCATACCATGCTTTTCGGCCCCAAAACTTGGACCGAACCACAAAAGGAGGGGGAGTATCAATATTCGTCAAAGATACCCACACCTCCAGGATGGTGGCACAGCACGAAGCATCAGAGACTATCCATGTGCAACTAACAATGGGTAAAACTGCCTTGCAGTTTATAGCCTGCTACAGACCACCCTCCCAAACCCAGGAACCCCACTCAGCCTTCCTGAGAACACTGGAAAATATGAAGTTCTCTCCAAACACCATTATATTGGGCGACTTCAACTACCCAAACATAGACTGGGAGCATTACTCTAGCTCCAACACCCTAGCCCAAAGGTTCCTAGAATTTATAAACTCAAATGCTATGGAACAACTTGTTACCACTCCCACAAGAGTGGAAAACATACTGGACCTGATCATCACCAACATGGGGACTCTATGCTCCAGACCAGAAGTGTATCCCTCACTGGTAAGATCAGATCATAAACTAATCTCACTGGATACTCTCATCCCGACCCCACCCCCTGCCCAGAAAACCACAGTGAAAAACTTCTCTAAAGCAAATCTCACACTCCTCAAAACCGAGGTGGAATCCTTCAAAGCCCCCAAGCCTGTGGAAAATACAGCCCAGACCGCAGAATCCTTTATAAACACATTCTATGAACACCTTCAGGAATGCATGGATCATGCAATCCCAAATAAAACCAAGACCCAATCCTCCAAAGGCAGACATCCTGTCTGGTGGACCTCAGTCATAAACAAACTATACAATAGAAGGAGGAAGCTACTACATGATAGAGCAAAATCCCAAAAAGGGAAGGCATCTCTGATCAGCATTAGCAAAAAACTACGGGCACTCATAAAATCGTCTAAGGCCAGCTTCGAGAGAAAAATTGCACAGGACACTAAGGATAATCACAAGGCTTTCTTTAGTTATGTTAGGAACCTGGGTGGGAATTCCCAGATATGCTCAGAATTAGTCCAAAATGACAAAAAATACACCGAACCCACAGACATTGCCAACATCCTAGCTGACAGGTTCAGAGCAAACTTCTCCCCCCCCCCACGAAAAGAGCAAATATCTATCCCAGCAGAGTGCTGCCCCTGACATCTCAGATGCTCAGGTAAGAGCCGCCCTCTCCAAAGCAAAAAACACAGCATCAATGGGACCAGACGGTGTCCCGGGCTGCGTCCTACATGAACTCCAAGAAGAGCTAAACCCAAACATAAAACTACTGTTCAGTCTCAGCCTTACTACAGGATATGTACCCAAAGAGTGGCGTACAGCAACAGTGGTCCCTCTCCACAAAGGTGGTGCCACAACGGATCCTGGAAACTATCGCCCCATAAGCCTGACTAGCTTGGTCTGCAAAGCTATGGAAAGGATCATCATGGACCTCATAAATACAGATATTGGAGACCTACAGACACTGGATCCTACCCAGTTCGGCTTTGTTAAGGGCAGATCCTGTCTCTTAAACCTGGTTGATTTCTTTAAAACAGTCACCAAGGCCATTGACGAGTGGAAGGTGGTCCACACAGCCTACCTGGACCTCGCAAAAGCCTTTGATACAATACCCCACTTGGGCATTATAGATAAGCTCACCAGCTTAAATATAAACCCCTATGTCACTAGATGGGTTGCAAACTGGCTCAAGGACAGAACCCACATGGTTAGAATTGCTGGAGCCATATCAGACTCCAAACCAGTTACAAGTGGCGTCCCACAAGGCTCAGTCCTGGGACCTCTCTTGTTCGGTATAAATTTCTTGGAGGTACAGGCCAACACGGAAGGACTGTGGCTGACCAAGTTCGCAGATGACTGCAAACTGGGCGCCATAATCGACTCTCCAGCCTACACAAGCATCCTCCAAAAGGGCCTCATAGAAACAGACAACTGGTGCCAGAGCCATGGCCTCAAGCTAAATGCCAAAAAGTGTTTAGTCATCCCCTTTGGCAAAAACAAAGTGCCCACAAATTACCACATAGGTGGTAATCCACTAAGTACAGAAGAAGTAATTAGGGACCTGGGGACCCAAGTTGATAGCAATCTCTCATTTGACAACCACGTGGCCAAAGTGGTTAGAAAAACATTTTATATAGCCCACCTAATCATGAAGGGATTCACATCTAGATCACGGGAGGTCATCGTGCCTCTTTACTCATCCCTCATCAGGCCCATAATTGAGTACAATGCCCCTTTTGGGATGTACCTTACCAGACACCAGCAGCAACTGGAAAGACCCCAAAAGTACCTCACCAAGAGTATCAAAGGGCTCAAACAGATGCCGTATGTTGCCTGGTTAAAGAAACTCCAGCTCTACTCAGTGGCATACTGCCTGCTCAGAGGCAATCTGTGTCTGACGTATAAAGCCATGTCCAACCTGGAATTAATGGACATGCTGCACCTCAGAAAATCCAAATCCCATCGAGCTACGCGCTCGAGAGACTTGAACCTCAGCACTGAAATAAATAGGACATGCTGGAGGGACAGATTCATAACCCAGAGGCTCCCTTCACTCTGGAATAAAATCCCAGTCCAGGTTAGGCAGAGTCCCTCAGTGACTCTCTTCAAGAGGAATCTTGATGAGTGGATGGGAGATCGTTGGTTTACCCCTGGTATCACTTCTGTGTCACTGTTAGACAGAGGCACAGTATACTAACCTCGAAAAAGGGCATAGCAAAATTAATTTAAAATGGGTGGCGAAAGCCAAACACACTCTGGCTAGGCTTATAAATGCCCTAGGGCAGATAGTCTAGTATGAACCTATAAACCTATGAAATGCAAACTGAAGAACAGACAACCAAAATATGGCCCCAGACCCTGTAGTAAATAGTAACCATTTTTTTTAAATGTGTAGCAATGATATTCACTGGGAAGGGAGAAGATGATGAACCTTAGGATTTTGTTTTTGGTGACTTGCCATATGTGGGTTTTCTGGTAAAAGTAGGGCATTTAATAGTAGCCAATATTCTAATATTAGCAAAAGACTATTATAGTTTGCTAGGACCTCCAAAAGTCATTTTCCATGGCCTACTGATCAGTGGTGTAGCTAGAGTTTGTGCCACCCAGGACTGTCTTCGAGTTTGCCACCCTTCCCCCCTCACAAAATCATGGTCAAATGCCCCCCCCCCATATAATCCCTGCAGCCATTTTAAATGTTCTGTTATTTGGCTATGTCACCACATTTACCATAAACATGGTAATTTGCATACTGCTTTACTTCTACAATGATTATTTGCATTTCATTTAAAACTTTTATTTTATATTTTCTAACACAAACAGTAATAGACATCTGCTAAACAAAGCAATACAGTTCTCACAATGAAAATAGACTTAGCATTAAAACTTTTCTGCCCTTGAAACTCACATTCATTGAAACAGCATTGAAAGCCACGTTCAAAGAAAATGCATCTAGTCAGTGGTGGATAAAGATTACCTTTGGGCTGTTTTCAAATCATAGGCCCCTTGCACATGAAACATACATGTTTTCTTTGATACACCTTCCTGATTGTATTAAATTATATTCCTTGTATAATACAGCACACTTGCTAGAGCATGTTTTAAATTTATTGTTTTGAACATTTTTCTAGTAAGCAATGAAGCAAAGTGCATGAACCAATAATGACAAAACTACCCAATTCAGAACATTTCCATCATAAAAGTCTATTCAAACTTCTACAATCTGCCAGTATCAGTAAATATGCACAATCTCTGCAGAAGTAAAAGTCATCTAAATAATTCCACATTAAACAGATCTGTAACTAATGAAGAGGTTGTTGCTAGTTATATTTCATTGTTTCATCTACAAATTAAGTGCCTGTTGCACTTGAGGAATAAATTGCCTATGTTATATTAAAAAAATGATACGCTAGTAATATTGCAGTAGGGAATGGATGGCAAACTACTAACAGGTTCATAGTTACTAGGTATCTCCACTAAAGAGAACATTCTCAGGACTGCAGCATCCACCTCCTTTAATAGTACATCACAGTACTGTATCAGCAATCCATCTACATACTGTGGGAGTAGAACCCACAGCCTATCAAAGGCAAGTATTCTGTCTGTTGTGTTAATAACAACACAAACAGACTTGGCATAAGCAGCACTGAACTTCTCTCCCCCTGAAGAACTATGCAGCACAAGAAATCTGGAAAAAAGCCAAAATGTATTGGGGGGGACAAAGGCCCAAAAACCAGGGACACATTTTAAACATTGCTTGTATAATCTTGGAAAGTTGATAGAATAAGATGTTTTCTGTTAACATGCCTATCCTGAAAGATAGGAAGACTGAAACATAAATGGCCATCATTATTTAGTGAATTCAGTTCTCACTGATTTGCTAGAAAAGCACACATTTTAAGAAGAACAGACCAAAAGTTATATGAGCCAAACATTGCAGACATTGAATCACAAGTGGTGGGCAGGGAATTCAGGCTCTTGTTTCTTGTATCTAAGGTAAAGGATTTGAGCCTAAATAACACTAACCACCAGGTGTATCTAACTGGGGCATTTTACACACACATACATACAAACATACATACACACACACACACACACACACACACACACACACACACACACACACACACACACACACACAGGGACCAGTCTGCTTAAATAGATACACAGTTCTGCAAATAAAGAGGGAACCACTCTGCTTAAATAGATTTCTGACTCTGAGTATCAGATAAACATCGTGGGCTGGCAGCAATAACCAGAGTAAAACTCACCCCCCCTAGCACTGAATAACGACAAGGGAACCACAGGACTGAATAACGACAAGGGAACCACAGCACTGAATAATGAGGAAGCCACTCTGCTTAACTAGATTTCATAAAAAACAACCACTCTACTGCATGCTTAACAGACTTCATAGCAAACAATACATACACAGTTCTGCTGCACTGATGAACCACTCTTTGGTCTCTCTGGTCTGCTTAAATAGATTTCTGCCATTACTGGCTGCTGATAAAATACACATACACAGTTCTTCTATTTTTGTCATTATAAGCTGGGCCCATAGCATGTGTATCAGATAGCATACAATTCTTTTTATTTTCTTACCTGGAGGCTAAGCCCATTTCTCATCCCGATCTGTGGCATGTAGTCAGGTGCTGGGCAGACACTGTAAAACTTTTAAATTGTTGCACTGCTGCTATATTCCCTCCAAAACAGTTCAAAATAACAGTCAAATGAAGCTCATGTCATTCACGAATGCTCCCTGTAGGCTGGTGATGCGTAGTGACGTCAGCCATAAATTTAAAGTTGTAATACAAAAAAAATAAATAAATTATCAAAAAAATTGGAAATTAAATGAGGCCACTCGGGAATTCGTGGCACCTCATTATTTTGCCCTCAAAACCTGTAAATACTGAGGAATTTAGTATGGTTGAGAGGTACAATTGCAGATAGTAAACATTTATTCCGAAACAGTTTTAAATCTGCAGTCCCAGCAACATATATGTAACCAAGACACATTTAGATGACAATATGAAACCCATACACATGCACACACTTCACATATATCCTTTACCAATAAAAAGTCCTTTCATTTTTTCACCAAAATACAGTTATTGTTATAGAAATGTTGCTGTTTTAATACAAGATATGATATTAAAAGTGCTTAGGTATAGTATTTTAGTTTACTGGAATATTTAGAGGAAAGTAAGAACTTTTTTTTTTTATCCTAAAATATCAAGGCATTTGTCATATTTATTTTGCTTTTGCAAAACACAACTGCCCAAATTAGGACTATAATCTATACTCTTTACAATAAGAGGACATCTTACAAGTCTTATTTCCCTACTATGGGTAATCATTATGGTCAAACAGTAGAATTTTATTTCCAGTATTAGTTCTGATATATTCATTAAACATGTTGATTTTATTTTGCATCTAGGTTATTTTTTCCATTTGTCATTTATGTATTTTATGTAATTCCCAAACACAGCACTGTAAAGTACATTAATCAAGAACCAGAATTTTTGTAGCAGCTTAAGTGCACTTTTTTGATTGTATTTGCCTTATATAAATGCCATTAATGTCTACAAATTAGGTGATATGTTCAGTTTATTTTATTCCAAGCTGTAGGTTTCCAAATTCAAGCACAATATTAAGTACTTATTTTCCTGTTCTTGTGGGATGCTTTATAAGGAATTTCTCTGAATTTTACATGTATGCACCTTTACAATCAGGCTAGGAAACATGGACTTAAAAGTCAGAGGTTTATTATGATAGTGCATAGACTATCTGAACTCATTAATATATTCATTCTTAGAACCCACCTGAACTTAATGTCAACAAATATCTTGTGGATAATAAAAATCCAAAATAGCCTTCAAATGTAGGCATACTTACTGATTGCAGCTGTGCATTACAGATCTGTATTAGAAAATGAGCATACCATCAGAAATACGCTAAGCTGTATATCAGCAGCTCCTCCAATTGTAAGAGGAGGCCTGGAACAGCATAATATTTATATTCATGGCAACATAGGTGAGTGAAAGGAAAAAGGAAATTCAGTAACAATTATAAACTCTAGACAATTATAATTGATGTGCACATCTGAGCATATTTTATGGATATGACAAAACAGTGCTGATATTACAAACATTAATGGGGTAGTTAAACAAAATAGGCAAATTATTAAATTAGCTTGACTGAAATGGTGAAATAATTGCACTCATTTATAAGTGAAGTGTTATCAGCACAGTTTACACTGGAGATACATGGTAGATGATTCAGATAAGGCATCTGCAAAAAAGTGGGAACAAGCTGCAGATGTGGAAACAGTAGTAAAATGGTAACAAGTCAAACCTGCAAATGAAATACTGAGAAAATTCTACATGAAAGGCATTGACAGCTAGTATAAAGTAGACTTTTTTTAGATGGGTTTACTTTGCAGCACTCTTTTTTTCTGTCTGGTTTTCCATTTTTTTTTTTTTTTTTTTTTTTGAAGCTGAGTGATCTAAAACAGATTTATTAAACAGCGAGCTAACTGGATTATCCCACTCTAATCTAGATTATCTGTCTCACTTAAAATGTGCTGTTAAATTCTAGCCATGCAGCTAAACAGAACCTTTTTCACAATCAAGGCTAATTCATCATGTCATCTTTTCATTATGGCTATATGGAATTAGTTCAAGAAATCTGTCTGGAACCCAGTCGGATTATGTAAAATTAGAAATTTGTTTTTCTAACATTTCAACATTATTTCAGATGCTTAAAAGCATGCAACAGAAACCTATATATTCAAATCTGCTGACTATTGGACAAAAGCCTCAGTTAATCAAAAAGTAAAAGTCAAACAAGGAAAAGAGAAAATAAAAAGATGTGTGGTAACAGACGAAAATAAAGTGCTTTCATCTTCTTCTGTCCTAAAATATGATGCATAGCTTATATTCTTCTGGTTACAGTTTCTTTCCGATAAGCATAATTTGCTGGTCTTAATATCAAATTCCCACAAATCCAGTCCTGTACCAGCCATGTATTATAACAGTATGGTCTTAATGCTTACTGGTAGCTATATCAGTGGCATGGAAACCATCACAAATCCACATGTGCAACAATGTGGTATGCCTCCCAGTTCATCTGATGGTGGTGTTGTGGCTAGTGTCCACCATTTGACACCACATTGAACATAATACACCACATTATGTGGATGTCATACATTTTTCTTCAGCTTCGTTATTTTATACAGTTATCTAATGGACTAAGCTTTTTCATGGTTTTGTGTCATTATCAGAAGTGTATCTAAGATGGCATGGGTTCTGCAATAATGACTAGTCATCACTAGTTGACAGGAAAGAGTTTTTTTGGTGTGCAGTTAATGTCATAAGGTTATTTCCTTTATAATCAGTACTAATAAGCATAGAGTTAATCATAAATCTTCAAGTGGTTGCAAAGACCTCATAAACAAGAAGGGCTGAGAATTTCCAGTCCTAGTGAAAATACTTTAGCTTAGTACTACTGAAAAATACTCGGGTGTCCATTCATAACAAGAAATGACCATACATTTCTATTGGGCATTACATTACAAACTTAACAGGCTACAAATCGATGTTCTATAAAAATATTCAGCTGGGTCTTAAAAACAATTAGATTTTCTATGTGCATAGATTAATGCTTAGCTTGCAGATGGAGAGCCATTGAGAATCTTATTCACAATACTCTTCTAATGATAAGAATGGACTAATACCCTCTGGACAGAAAATGATTCAGACATGAATTTTCAGTTACCCTTTCCTCAATGTTGACTTTGAATGTAATCGGAACATACTCTGCTGTATAATCAGAGTCTATTCCAAATGTAGAGAAAGCCTCGAGTAGGATCCCTACTGCAGCAGCTGGTGCTGCCAAAGTTTCCAGTGAAGGTTTAGGTCTTTGGATCGGGTGTTTATTAGGCTGTTTGTTCTATGAAGGTGGAAAATGTCAACAAGTGGCAGGTCTTTCACTACATGAAACATGATGCAGAGGATTGGTTTCCAAGAGCCTGCATGACATGGAGGAAAGAGAAAGGGATTTTAATATGCTGGACTGGATTAAGTGACTTAAAACTAGGCATCTTTTTTAACCTGAAATCTTCAAAACCTTTCAAGTTGTACAAAGTATTTAAATATGTACATTCAAAAGGGTGTATTACATTTGATGATGACTCTAACATAGAAGGAGTTTAGAGGGACAAGGACATCCTTTGACCTATATGACATACCCTGGAAGATAAGCTGTGCATGGCAGAAGGGCTTCATAACCAGAGCTAAAAGATGATCGTTAAAACAGACCAGTCTTTATAACAGAGTCAGTTTTGAGCATGACGGTGATGTGATAAGAAGAATGGATAGAATCTTAATCAAATGTAAGTATGCTGCACTTTTTGGCTTTCAAGTTGGTTTAATGGTAGCACACTAGCCACTGCTCTGAGCCAGACTCAAATATATAATATAGGTATCATGGGATAAAGGACAACTAATTTTTAGTCGTCTAAAAATTCAGTTACTCAGAGACCTTGGGTTTCTGATTTCAAAGCTGAAAAGTAAATACTGACTAACAGGGGACCCAAGATTCAGCCCTGTGGAATACTGCTAGAGACGTCCCTGCATCTAATATGAGATACCTCTGACTTTTACAACATGAATTCTTTGTGGAGGCCAATTTGCTATCCAACAGAAGATGCAAGAGTGAGATTAGCGAGATTGTTTATGGTAATCATAAGGTGAATGCTGTTAAAAGGCTTAGTGAGGTCTAAGTAGATGGTGCAAAGAGTATGGCCATCATCTATAACTTCCCTGACATTGAAAAAGAAATCAAGTAGGTAGAGAATACATGACCTACATCTAACAATTCCATAATAACTGAATATATTTGCTCACACAATATATCACTAAAAATATTTTATGTGTTACAGCCCTTACAAATTGCTTTGTCTGTGAAACACACCAAAACTTGTTACACTTTAAAACAAAGAAGTGGGCATCATAGGCTAAACTAGAGAATAGACATTCACACTGCATTGGCCACTAACAGGTTATAGCTGCAAAATTAATTTAACTGTATTGACCACTTTGTCAATTTGAAATGAAAAGTAAACGAATGAAAGATAAAATGAAAGATAAAAGTTTCTTCTTTTACATACAGCTGGCAGATAGATGGGTCAGACCACTGGCTCCATCTCCTATGTCCCTCTCACTATACAGGCTTTAATCCATATGCTCATTTCCTGTATGATACTCTCTAATTACAGAACTTCCACTATTCCACCCACATACTCCAAAAATCTTACCCCCATTTCCCTTCAAAAAATATACAGGTAGTGCTTAGTCTTCCATTAACAGTTGCATGTTTGCTCAAAATACTATTGCATCTAATTTAATGTCATTTCTTTCTTCTTGTGGTTATGTGTTGGTACATTTTTCTGCCTCTGTAATGACCTCCCCCACAATTATCTTATCCTAGTAGGTCAGGACCCATTGCTGCATTTTTTTCAATCCTGCTGCTATGTGACCTACCTGCTGAATACCCAAGAAATTCATACCCTCCTTACACACCTTCATTCACCTCTCTAGAAGTTCTCTTCACTGTGTTCTTTCACAAGACAAAGGTGTCTTCTTTTTAGAAGCTCAAATCTCAAAAAAAAAAAAAAAAACTATGATCTAAAATGCATTCCAGTGAGGTTTCCAGGTTCAAAGAATTTTGATGGACGTGTCATCTTTGTTCCATAACCTGATAATTTTGCAGTGCAGTCGACTCCACTTATATTGTCTATAGCTATAGTGGACAGCCACATGTAGATACCAAATATCCAAAACCAAGAAATATTTCCTGTTGCATTAAATCAACTTGTAATTACGGCTGTTGGGTTCCTTATACAGTGTACATTTTATTATAAATGTGTGCAGACATGAAGGTATTTTAGAGCGTATTAGGCACATCTAAGCTTTAAGGTTTTTTTTTTGATTAAATTATAGTTTACGAAAAAGCTTTAATTTTGTGGAGAATTAAAGTAAAACCAAGATGGTCAGTATGTGGTGAATAAATTAAACTAAATTAATTTAAGTCACTATTCTGTACTACCTCCCTTATTTCCAGAGATTTTTATTGGTAAGTGCCTGTGGAAAAAAAAGAACACTGTTTACAAGAGTAACACATATGACAGACAAATCTGCTTATGCTAAATACATCCGTTATAAGAGGTGTAACCACATTCTGCTATGCATGTTCAGTACATTTCTTATGACAGATTACATTATAAATCAGCAAAGTGATCATTAATAGTTCATAGGTAAGTACTAGGCTAGCTGCCCTTGTGGGCCATTTTAGCCTAGGCAGTTTCCCTTTTTAAGCTCAAAATAACCTATTTCATTTGGTTATAAATTGATCTTACCCATACCATGGTCCATAATTATTATTACACCTAATGAAAGTAACTAGGATAATACCATAGATAATTTGAGGGGATCCATGCATGGGATGAAGCATTTAGGAGTTACATCTGTCCATTAGTAGTAACAGGGGACAGTCCTGGAGAAAGTTTTCTGCTTTCCATCCATAGAACTAAGTTACACTTGAATATGAACAGGGATGAATTTTGTTTTATGTGGATGGAATGTCTGTTAATGTTGCAGAAGAGGTTTAGATCCCTAGACTGAGCATTTCTGATGCCATTTGACTAGCTGATGTGCAGTAAATCCATCAGTAATGGGTCAGAAGATGCCTTGTATGCCAGAGACACAGGTGACCTCTTGGCAGTCTGTAGTATACTGGTATAGTGACTGGGCTTTGAGTCGATCCATCTAGAACATGTTGTTTAGGCCTTGTATCCTTTTAGTAAGGTATCTCTGTGAGCGTTCCAGTTGTTGCATGTATCTAGACAGAAACATGCCAAAAGGTGCATTATATTCAAAGACTGGCCAAATCAGGGCTGAGTAAATGTCATACTTAGATCTAGACACAATCCCTTTGTTTATAAGCTGTGCAATATAGAAGGTAATTCTTACAACAACAGACACCTGTTGGTCAAAAGTTAGGTCACCGTCCACATAAGTTCCCAAATCCTAAACAACTGAGTCATCTCTTAGAGGCACACTGCCAATGTGCTAGTTCCCTGGGGTAGATGAATTCCCAAAGGTACAATAATGCATTTTTGGCATAAGTTTCAGTCCATGATTTTGGCACTTTTTATTTATTTGAGATTAACCTTCCTGCAGTATGGCCAAGTCATTTAGGATTCAATGACTGCTTCTAGCTTGCAGTCATCTGCAAACTTAGTCAGGCATAGCCCTTTAGTATTGGCTTTTAGTTCAAATGAGTTGATGTTAAATAGGAGAAGCCCAATACAGAACCCTGGGGGATTCCAGTGGTGACTGGAGCCTTTGTGGAGGTAATTTCCTTTATTTTGATTATCTGCCTCCTATCTGTCAGCCAACTGGCAATTTAGCAGGTGACAAAGGGGTCTATTCCCAGTTTATTTATACTTTCTACTAAGCCTGAGTAGGGAATTATCAAAAGCTTTGGCCAGGTCAGTGTACAATGTGTGTAACATTTTGACTTCCTCCACTGTTTTGGTGACCTTTTCAAAAAAATCCACCAGGTTGAGTAAGCATGGCTTGCCCTTGACAAATTTAAACTGGGTTGAGTCCAGTTATATATTTAAAAATAATATTTCAGTCACCACATGAAGTGACCATCCAAGGGCATAAAGAAATTATTTAGCACCTCTTTCAAGTTGCAAGTACAAAGAACATTGTCATTCTAAAGCTATGACTAATACTATAGCTGAGCGCTTGTTTAATTTGGAGAATGCAGCTTTGTAAGCCTGGTCATCTTCAATATTTTGACCAAAACTCAACAAAATATATTTGGTAAAAACATATAATGAATGTCATAGCAGCATTTTTTTCTGCCGAATCAAGCCAACACATTTTTGTATCTATAAGTTATTTTGCCTTCACCATGAATAATTTCAATAATGTTGTTCAAAAGCTAGGTTTATAAGAATACCATTTTGAAAACAGAATGAAAGATTGGTATGAAAATGTTGAAAAATACCAAATTGGTGAATGCAAATTTGGTTCTACAAGAAAAATCAGGTTTAACTACAAATTTACAACATGAGCAGTTGGCTCCATCGTACAGAAGGATAAATTCCTAACTGTGACCCAATTGATCAGGGTTCAAATAGACACAAAGAAGCTGCAGAACCAGCACAACAGGATGGGTGATTCTATGCTAAAGGGTTTTTTATGGTTGTAAGTTGCAGCACTGCCTCACACAGGAGGCTCAGAATTACTAAAACATGGCCTTCTGACAAGCATTTTGCTTACCTAGCTGTATGTTATCCTTCAAAGCAAGCAGGTGGAGGCATACACTCACATGGGGGAAGTGTTGTGGGCCCCTGTAGTGATGTAGGGCATGTCTCTCTCTCTGCCCATGGGAAGGCAATGGAACTAAATAGAAATGTTCTGGCATTAATACATATGGCAGCATCCCTGAAGGCCATTAGGTTGGTTGTGGGTCTGACAGTGTTAGGCATGTAACAAGCCACTAGTTGGTCAGTTTTATTCAAGGACGAGGGGGCAATGATGATAATGGATCCTCTCATTTTAACATTTTTTTATACATACATTTTTACATGTTTTTCAAACATTTTGCACACAGGTACATTTTTATGTATTAATTAAAATGGTTTTTAGAGCATACAATATTTATATACATTTTTACTATGTATTCCTGCCTGTATAGTTTTTGTTTCACCACTAGATGGTGATATTGTTTCCTTGATTTGTTAAGGAATCTGTAATTTCAATAACAAGGATGTTAATTGAATGTATTAACATTTTAATTAGTTAGGAGACACCATTGGTAGATTCAAATAGCATCTGACTTATAAATTTAGCACACTGAGCACTGTATAGCATTTCTGATGAAGTGCATGTCGAAGAAAACACGCGGAGAACTGTAACAGCATTATTGTTTTTGTTTCTGTTCTGTGAGGTTTGTTCGTGGAGTGAAAATAAACATCTCTTGCTGATCTGCTGTGCCTGTCTTTTGAGTTTACCAGTGTGAGTTTGGACACATTGACCACTTATTTTTATTTACTAGTTTTTTTGTTTGTGGTCATGGATCTTTCAGCAAGTTCCAGCAGTCACATTGTCAATGACTGTGATAACTCCAGGAAGTCCAATGAAGTGGGTGAACTTCGCAAACTGATTGGCCAGCTCTCTGAGTTGGTCGGCATGTTAATGCCACTCAGCCAATCACTAATACAACATTCTACATAGTCTCTTATTCCCTGTAACCAGGAAACAGCAGGACGTCCAGCTTTGAAGGAAGGGACGGTTACCGGCTTAAACAATGGATCCAATGTGAGACAAGAGACTAGTCATGGCTTAAGGAACAGTTTGGATGGGTTTCCCAATTTTTTTTCCTCTGGAAATATAACAGCAATAAATATTCCAACCACAAATCTGTGGCATACAACGAGGTTTTTGACAACCATGACATGTGCAATGACCAAGGTCCATTTCATAATGAAACTGACCTTTTAGAATACCCCTCGGAGATCCGACAGTTTGAAAAAGAAAGAACCCATAAATTACAACAACCGGAATTTTTACCGAAATCGAAGGAACAGGCTGTGAAAATAAAAACTGTAGAAGACATAATTATCAATGAATGTGTATACAGTTATAAAGGTTTTAAAATATTTAACTACACTAATCTCACTGTCACTAAAACACATTTCAATTTGTTTTCCAAAGGTTTTACCTACATTCTCAGGGTCAAAGCCAACATGGTTGATTTATTGGTGGATGTTAAAATGTTTGTGAAACAAAAGATCTTTCAAATACTTTTTAATGGTTTAGATAAAAGAGAGAGTACTAGTATTTTAAAGAAAAAGAGTACTTTTAACCCACCGTTACATCCAGAGCTCAAAAATTTTGAAAATGTTTTAGAGAAGCATCTTAGAGATGAGCTGAAATTTAATAAAGTACCCCCTAATCTCACAAAGGATGAATTCAATATCCTTGATTCTTGTAGAACAGACAAGAATCTCAGAGTCATGAAGCCTGATAAAGGAGGAGGGGTGGTTCTGATGGACCAAATAAACTATGAAGTCAAAATGCTAAACATGTTGAATGATGAAAATACATATGAAAGAGTGTCCTTGAATGAGTTTAACATTGCAAAAAGGAAAGTTGCAATATGTCTTAACGACTTACTTCTTGAGGGGCTTATTAACTTAGAAACTTACAACTAACTACATGTTGAGAAACCAAAAACTCCTTCTATTTTTGGTATACCAAAGGTCCACAAGAACCATTTGGACCCACCTCTTAGACCCATTGTTACAGCAGAGGGCTCTTTGACAGCCCCCTAGCCAAATATATTGACTTCCATTTGAAGCCATTTATATTGGAACATTCCAACATTTTAAAAGACTCTTGGGATTTTTTGAAGCACATTGATGCCCTACAGAAAACAAATACCCCATTTTTTATTTCTTTGCATGTGGTGGACCTATTTACTTGTATTCCCCATGAAACAGGTCTTTTATGGTTTGAGCAATTTATGGAGAGTCAAATTTCCATTTCCTTAAACAAGTTTCGTACCTGTTTGATTCTTATGGACTTAATTTTGAAAAACAATTTTATATACTTTCAGGGTGAGTATTACAGACAACTAAAGGGTGTAGCCATGGGTGCACATTGTGCTCCCTTACATGCCAACATTATATTACTCCGCTGGGAAAATAAATTTGTTTTCAATTCCCATTTCAAAATTTCGTGGAATTACTATGGTTGTTTTTGGACGACATTTGTCTTTTTTGGAATGGCACTGCTGACCAGTTTCTTGAGTTTTACGAATATGCCTCACATACCACTGATTTTCTAAAATTTACTTACAAAATAGACAGTTCCCAACTTAGTTTTTTAGATGTGAGCATACAGAGAACAAATCAGGGGTTGAAATCTAAAATGTATAGGAAGGAGACCTTTTCTAACATCTACTTGCATTTTTCTAGTTCTCACCCCCCCCCCTTATCAAAAGAAGGCAATTGTCAAGGGCCAGCAAGTAAGAGCCAACAGGATGACCTCAGATGAGACAGATTTCCAGATAGAATGTGAATTTATTGCAAGTATGTTTTGAGAAAGAGGTTACCCCGATGATTTGTTAGAAAGACTGATACAAGAAGTTAAAACAGCAAGGACCACAAGGTTTTTGCCTATCCTGGGGAATTAAATAAAAATTTTTTGCAACACCAACACTAAAAACAGTTCTCCAGCAAATATAAAACACTACAATTCAGCTTTGACTATTACTTTCAACGGCAAAACCACTATAGTTAAAAATATTATTAATGACGAGTGGAATAGGTTTGCCAATTTTTCAGATTTGAATCTGAACTTTGAAGAACCCTTAAAAGCAGTATTTAAAAAAAGGATGTAACATTAAGAACATACTTGAGGGTGGAAAACAGGTCACACATCTCTCAAACAAGTTGGGTACACATAAATGTGTAAGCTGCCATTACTGTGTTAACATCAATGAAGGTGAGAAAATATATTTGAAAAGTAGAGGCAAAATTATCACCACTAAAGGATTTGCAAATTGCAATACTTGTAGTTTGGTATACATGGTGACCTGTGAGGCATGTGATTCCTTTTATATAGAGAAAACAGAGAGAAGGCTGAGACAAAGGGTGTATAAACACCTATATGACGTAAGGAAGGAAAACACTAACAACACTTTGTTTAAACATACTTTAACATGTAAATCTGCAAAATACCTGTTTTTTGTCATAGAGGTATTACCCCTCGATCCCAGGGGTGGTCCTTGGGAGGCTTCTTTAGAATACAGAGAGTTATTTTGGCAATTAATGCTTGAGGCTAGCAGTCACCCAGGTTTAAATGAAATGATCTCTCTAAAACCTGTATTAAAGTTGAGATCAGCTAAGTTATAACCACTCACCCATATATCAGTTGTATTTATATATATATATATATATATATATATATATATATATATATATTATATATACTTTTTATACACATTTTAACATTTTTATACATACATTTTTACATGTTTTTCAAACATTTTGCACACAGGTACATTTTTTATGTATTAATTAAAATGGTTCTTAGAGCATACAATATTTATATACATTTTTACTATGTATTCCTGCCTGTATAGTTTTTGTTTCACCACTAAATGGTAATATTGTTTCCTTGATTTGTTAAGGAATCTGTAATTTCAATAACAAGGATGTTAATTGAATGTATTAACATTTTAATTAGTTAGGAGACACCACTGGTAGATTCAAATAACATCTGACTTATAAATTTAGCACACTGAGCACTGTTTAGCTTTTCTGATGAAGTGCATGTCGACGAAAACGTGATGAGAACTGTAGCAGCGTTATTGTTTTTGTTTCTGTTCTGTGAGGTTTGTTCATGGAGTGAAAATAAACATTTCTTGCTGATCTGCTGTGCCTGTCTTTTGAGTTTACCAGTGTGAGTTTGGGCACATTGACCACTTATTTTTATTTATTTGATAATGGATCCTCCCTGTGAGCTCTCATTCTGACAACTTTGAATGGCCAGTGATGGGGAATTGTGGGCCACCAGCTGAGTAGCAAGTTGCAGGAGGACTGATGAATCCACCGAGGGTACAGTCAAAATGGGTCTGCCTTCATACCTGTGTGTAAAGCACTTTCCTCTGGCTGCGTCTTGCCAAGAACAGATACCAATTATCATTTCCCAAATCACTGGGAGGAAGACAGCATCAGATCAGCATATAGGAAGTTTAAGAACATAGAAAAACATTTACAATGTAAGCATTTCATCAGGTTATAGTATTAATTTGTCATCTGTAAATTCATGAAAATACATTTTAAAAAACTGAGTTTTGATGATACATTGCAATTTGCAAACACAGATTAGTAACTTTGAGATACTGTTTCTTTTTTATAATGTTTCAAGAACTTTGGTCTGCTGGTTAAGTTATATTTCCTAGCTACATGCACCCATTTTTAAAACATTCAACTCAGATAAATGCTTCAAGTATGATTACACTTTGCTATGCATGAAAAAAATCCTCCCCCAACCACTACCAGCACTATTAGTCCTAAAACGTGAATTCATCTTTCTGCAAAGTGCCCCAGTCTCAGAGTTGATTATGTATGTAAATAGGATGTAGGAGGCAAAGTTCCCTATATGGGACTATAGGCATTTTAGCTCCTATCTAAAAACACATTTCAAGCCCCACTTCCTTTACAAAAAAGGGCCCCTTGACTTAGAGAATGTTCTGCGCCTGTGCTACACTTTATGCGACTTTTCTTCTGGATTGTGATCAAGCTACCTTTGGCAAATCATGGATCTTTTGCTTTTGCTTTACAGCCTGTTTGTAAAGGGCAGACTACGTTATATTATCTGTTTTCAGCATATTATGTACTATACGGTATTTTATCATGTCTGAGAATGACTTCATTTTGAAGAGGCCTATACATATGCATAATGGAGGCAGGTTTAACTCCAACACTGATAAGATAGAGGGATTCCTGTAACTTAAACCAAGATGCTCTTCTCCCCTGGCAGTGAAGTGCATCAGTAAGATAGAGGGATTCCTGTAACTTTAACCAAGGTGCTCTTCTCCACTGGCAGTGAAGTGCATCAGTAATACCCCAACCTACAACCTCAAAGCCAGTAGGTCCACCTCCCCAAACCCTCTCCACTAAACCTCACTGCTCTGACTCCAGTTTGTCTGTACTTGCTCCAGACCCGTGGCAACCCTTTTTTCACTTGCATCGCTGAACATACCAACTACACTAAAGTTCATGCTTTAACTCAAACCATTTTTGTTGAGAAATACAAGTGAAAAATATAAATGCTGAAATGCAGGATATATGTAATCTGCATAGCTCTACACTAGGTTAATTTCCTCTCACATCACTCCCTTTCCACTATTACTGTATTGGTTATCATTATGTTTCTGCTTCATGTAAATGTGTACATAGTTTATCTTTCTCCTTGTTACTGACATTTTACTTTTGCTTTTCTAGTTCCTCTGTCCCTTTGAACTCTGTGTCTTTACCATTCCTTATATCTTGCTTCATCCTCTAAACAGCTTGTGTTACCCCCTAAAATTTCCAAGGCTAAATCTTTTTCTCGCTCTTTTTAATTTTTTTTTTGCTACTCCTTTCATCCCGCTTTTCCACTTGTGTACATCTCAATATGGTTGTACACATTATTTCTTTTTTTTGTTACTAGTTTGTATTAACCTTGTGTTCAACCTTTGGTTGCAGTCGTTCCATTTTTGTTGCAATCCAGGCTGAGCTTGCAGTTGGTCATGCAGTGATCAGTGATCTACCCCAGTAACCAAAGTGAAAATGAAAAATGCTTAAGCATCTCCTTAATATGCTTTAATTGAGCTGCTGTGATGGCAATGCAAACAATTTATATTCAAAGTCATTTTCAATCTTTTCTTTTTTAATTTAGTAGCATTGTCACTATCCAGTGTCCAATTTATCAAAGATCCATAACTGTGTGGGTAGTATCTGATTTACCCATAGCCGGCATGATTTGATGTCATTATGAGCCCAAAAAACAGCCATGGACATATAAGGATTACCTACTCCCAGAAGTTGATTACTTCTATTATACATTACTACTATTAAGACATCACTTACCTCTTAAAAGCACTGTATTTCAGATCTCATTTTTCAGTCATCTCTTCTCACCATCTTGAGTGGCTGGGGATGGCTCATAATGTACTACTCGTGCACAGGACATGTACATGCAGATGCTGGTATTAATACTTTAGATTGTGCTGGTATTAATACTTTAGATTGGGTGTACTTTCTACCATCTCTTTTTCCATCAAGGGAGTCAACTGTGTGCTTGCAGTTCATCACATTAGGATATTATTTCTTTCAGTATTTTGCATGTTACTCTATTCTCTGCAGAATCTATGTTGATTACTCTACCCAATCAGTGTAATGTTTCTGAATAATAATTAGCTTTCATTGCACAGTACATGATAACAAGCAATGTAGTGGTACATTACTGCTAGTATATTATGGTTCATTTCTGATATATTTTCTTCATTAGAAATGAACACTATAATGCCACTAAGTAATATCATTACCATATATCCATGTTTCCATAACCAGTCTCAACATCAAAACATTGTGTTGCTAATAATGATTTTCTTATTAACTCTGTCCATGTATTTCTCTATCTATAGAATAAGCTTTGGATTCTAAATATCCATCGCACTGCATCTTAAAGTCTTTGGGCCAGATTTAATAAAGCCTACAGTAAGTGTACACTGTTCTGAGTGAACAGACAACACAGACATAACTCATGCCTTCTTCCTCCTAATTTTAGTTTTCTTACTGATATTCTTGCAGCTTTAAATATTGACAGGGCTTCATAAAGTTACCAGAAAGTGTAGACTACATTAACACATAGTGCAGTCTTTTCTGAGAGACTAGAAAGCATAAAAAATGTTATAGAATTTTATTGAATACATACCACGTACACTTAGTATACACTTAGTGTAGGCTTTATTAAATGTGGCCCTTCATTACAATTCCGTTGTCAGCCACAGGAAACTTCAGTTCTGTCACAGTTTTAATCCTGCTGCCTCTTAAGGAAAGCTGCTAGATGTGCTTTCCATCACTCTGCAAAGCATTATAACCTTCACTTTATAACTCAGGCTCCTCTATGTCAAACATTACAATGTTCCCTAATGTTCATTATTCATTTGTAATAATTAATTAGGTAAGGAACAGGAGAGCTGATGGGATGCCTTCATTCAATCCCAGTCCAGGACAGAGCCAAACAGCAAGTTAACAAGTATTTACATTTGGACAAACAATGCAAGGAAAGAATTGCACAGTAACTGTATATATTCTAATCAGGGTTTGAACACTTCCATACAAGTTACACACACTTGTTGCACAGGTAAAACTTGGTAACCATTCTTACCATTCAGTCTCATTTCACTGACTGAGAATTTGGTACAATTTGTTCCTTTTAGTCATTTAGCAGTTGATGTAGAGGGTCAGGGCAGTGATCTGTAGGTCCTGTGGCAATGGGTTTGATTCCCTCATTTGTCAGCTATGTGACATTGAGCAAGCTACTTAAAAAGCCACTGCTCTTGGTTCCCTCCAAAAAGGGACTGTGGGCCTCCCTTTAGGGGAAATCAGGGGTTGGCATAATGTTTAAGGTGCTTACCTCACAGATGCAAGATACAAGGTTTGAATTTCACCTCTGAAGAGGAAATTAGCTAGGCTTAAAATGGCCCTACAAGGGCAACTAGCCTAATACTCACCTATGATCCTATAAACCTTTTATTCTAGGTTAGTACAACCTTGTTAATGATAATGTGTAGTAAGAGAGTGCAGAGGTCAAGTCCCCTCCATGCACATGGGAGTGTGGGAGCTGCATTCCCAATACAGTCAGGACAATCTTTTTTATGGTTTCTGTTAAGAAATTCACAGAAGTGTCAGTCATCATCAATCTCCTTTTCCCCATTTTTCCACATGGAGTTGAGGTGTCATGATATGCTGGCACCTCTTTTGATTCAGTGCCACTCTTCAACCTTCTTCAACAATAATGCTTGCGTGTCACATGTCTTCTCTTACACAATACATTCTTCTCCTGCCTGGACATCCTCATTTCATCTTAACTTCTTCCTATATCTCCCAAATTTTCTTCAACAAATCATCTTCTATTTTCCTGCACATGTGAATGAACCACCATAATCTGTTATTTATGATCGCCTATGCAACCGAGGCCACATTGGCTTCAGCTCTGATGTCTTCATTTCTGCATCAGTTACACAGTGTGCATCCTAAAACCTATTTCAGACACTTCAACTTCATCACTCTGACTTCCTCTGCTGCTTTGCCTTTAGTGCCCTGGTTTCTGTACCATACAGAGGAACTGCTTGCACCACTGTTTTATAAACCTTACTTTTCAGCTTCTTTGTCATTCTTCTGTCACACATTATCACTGACACTCTGTAGCACCTCTGATTCTAAGTTTGACCTCCTCATTCAGAGTTGTCTTTTCTCAAACACCTCAGATTCGAACTTTGACCTCCTCATTCAGAGTTGTCTTTTCTCAAACACCTCAGATTCGAAGTTCGACCTCCTCATTCAGAGTTGTCTTTTCTCAAACACCTCAGATTCGAACTTTGACCTCCTCATTCAGAGTTGTCTTTTCTCAAGCACCTCAGATTCGAACTTTGACCTCCTCATTCAGAGTTGTCTTTTCTCAAACACCTCAGATTCGAACTTTGACCTCCTCATTCAGAGTTGTCTTTTCTCAAACACCTCAAATTCGAACTTTGACCTCCTCATTCAGAGTTGTCTTTTCTCAAACATATCTCCCAGATACTCGAAGCTGTTAACTTTTTTCACTGTTTTCCCTTCAATCTCAGATTACAGCTTCTACTGATGTCCCCCATTTGCTGACATATCAACTGTCCTGTTTCTGTTTATTTTCACCCCGTGCACCTTCAGTTTTCCATTCCAGTATTTTAACATTTGCAGAAGTTCCTGTTCACAGTCTGCTTGTAGTACCACAGTCTGCATAAAACAGATTTGTTGATCTGTCACCTCTGAGCTGTTTCCTATTGTAGTCCATCACCAGTATGTATTTCAGATCTCATTTTTCAGTCATCTCTTCTCACCATCTTGAGTGGCTGGGGATGGCTTATAATGTACTACTCATGCACAGGACATGTACAGCTGAACAGTAATGCACACCCACTCCCACTGGGAATCCCACTGAGAGCCCAAGTACTGTCCTCACTAGTGTCATGATGTCCTTGTACATTATATTTTGGGATTTCAGACCATCAAAGCACTGCCCAGCCCAAATCAGCTTTCTGCAGAATTGGAGCCAGTTATTTTTTCTTTATGTATTTAATTTTTTTAAAAACAAAAAAGATCTTTACCAAATTATCACTCATGTACTAAGAAATCATACATGTATATAAATGAAAACAAACCATATTGACATATTTTCAGTTCAAACATTATACATCACATATAATCTTCTATACAGTCATTGTCCATCTAACATTACATAGCTTATTCAAGTCCTGCTTTCCCTTAAATCTCATTCCTCCCCCTAAACATTACTGTGCATGTATTGTTTCCACAATTCACATGTTTCTATGTAATTTGCTTCTACCCTTTTTCTAAAGATACCACTTCCAATTCTTTTATCTCTTTTACTATATTCACTACTTCAAATAGTTAGTTTAGGCTGGCAGTGATCTTGTACAACTACATATAAAAATTATATACAGAGGAAAAAACAAGAAAAATCTTTCATATATGTGTATTCATAATATTATATTTGTGTACTGAACACTAATACTTAAGCCTACAATACATAATAAATATACAAAGAATAAATATGTACATGCATATAATATCCTATTGAAAATAACATGTCCTCACAAGGGCTACAACATAAATATGA